>NW_003299109.1:419734-467042 GCF_000151645.1 Tuber melanosporum
TCATCATGTGATAGCACTAGGCCTCTGCCTACGTTACCGATAGTACAAGAGCTTTGTCTTCTATCGGAAATGCCAATTATAGGTTTTCTCTAACTCTTCTGTGTGATGAGTTCTTCTTGGTGCAATGACATTCTTGCAATAAAGATAAAGATCGTAAAAGTGTTTTTAGATTCCTTAAAGTAATAAGTAGGAAAAGTACTTAGAAGAAAGCATAAAGAACCTATCCTCCTTGGCCGCGTTGGCCTTCTTATATAGTGTTCTTCCCGCCCATAGTCATATGACCCAAATTAGTCACCTGTGTGAAACCAAATCATAATAAACTAGTCATGTGACCAAAGTGGTCACATGCTCACAACACATGACCTCATAATGAGGTCATGTGTAAAACTCATAAACTAATCATAACACAATAAATAAGTCCTATGACTCGACTGTGTCATATGCGTAAAACCCATGACCTCATAATGAGGTCATGAGTGAAACATAAATCATATGCACAAGGCCAACCGCAAGGCACACTCGCAAGGCATACTTGCCAGGCACACTCCCATGACTCCTATTTGAGCCATGTGCAAAAGCATCACAAATCGCGTACATAACAAATCATAGAACTCGAATGAGTCACATGTGTGAAACCATAACATACCTGTGACTCATAACTATGTGTCATGTGAAAACCTTTTCCTTGCCAAGCCACATTCATGACACTGTAGGGCACACACAACAGGAAAAAGCTCACATTTCACAATACTCCAAGATGGCGGCACCGAGCACCCATCAACACAGGTCAAGGCCCCTCTCTCAAACACCGCCCTAGCTATACCAGCCCCCTCAGAGCACTTGAATCTGTCCGTGTATATAACCACATCTGAAGATGTACCGAGGCCTGTATACAAAACTCGTTGGCATGCCGCCATTACCGCCTTGCCTTTCCCAATTGAAACTATTAGGCGGCAGGTGAGCTTCTTATCTGAAGTCTACAGATGCTCCATCATGCCTTCCTCTTTCCTTTGTAACTGTATTTCCATGAATCAGGGATGCTGGTCACAATATTAGTAATTGATGAACCAGCTGTAACACTTCCGTTATAGGTACCTTCCCTGAATAGCAACATGCTGCAATCTGAGTTCAACTAACAGTATGTTGTTCGCCAACCTCATAGGTATCCGAAACACTGATCGCAGGCAGTCATTAAGGTGGACCTGAATTTGCTTCACATAGAACGCGTGGTCGGTTACAAATTCAAGTCCATTGTAGACAGTTGCAAGGTAGACTGCCTGTACCAAGTGGTAAGTCTTTCACGCTCCCAAGCTACCAACACTTCCAAATCTTCTTCCTAATACCAAAATCGTTCTCTTAACACCTAACCCCCTTTCCAACTAATACTTTACATGAGAAGAAAGTTACAAAATACATTAACCCTATACCTAAGAACCTGCAAGTTCTCTGAAGGCAAAACCATTTCTCTCAGCAATTCCATCCCTTCCCATGCCCAATCCCCAAACCCAATCTACTTGGTC
The DNA here is from genome assembly GCF_000151645.1 of Tuber melanosporum. NCBI lineage: Eukaryota > Fungi > Ascomycota > Pezizomycetes > Pezizales > Tuberaceae > Tuber > Tuber melanosporum. The sequence continues at coordinate 421,255 of NW_003299109.1, forward strand.
TTCAGGGCGCTGAACCCCATCCCCCTGGCTCTGGCTATGCGGTTGCAGTCTGCAACTATCTCTCCCGCATACTAGCAGGCAGCCTTACTTGAGTCTACTGCCACCATAATAACCCCATAGTCAACATACGAGACCACCAGCTGATGCACACTAGGGGAGTATTGTATGAGTGGTGTGAATATATCTGCCACGTAGCCAGCGAAAAGGAACGGGGACAGGGGCGAGCCTTGAGGTACTCCTTTACTGATATGGTAGGGTTGGGGGATGCATCTGTTGAAGCGAAATTGGACTGATCGACAGGAAGCCCACTGCTAGATCCATTGGTAAAGATATGTCAGGCACCCCTTGGCTACCAAAAGGTCCAGCAGAAGATCGACATCAATGTTATCAAACCTCCCTTGGATGTCCATAGACAAGATCAGACATTTCTATCCCTCGTTATGCTGTAAGAATTCAACGACTACTGCCATGGCATCAGGAACTCCTCACTTTCGATGAGACTTGAATTGCATTTTTCCAAGATCCAAGTAGGCAGCCAGCCTCAACAGGACCACATGTTCCGCTCCCTTTGCCAGTATTGCCAAGAGATGTATCATCCTCCATGATTTCATGATATCATACCTGAGTTTGTCTAACTTCAGTATGACTACCACCTCAGCCTCGTACCAGTCTGAGATATTGTGCCATAGCTCGTAGTCAACCAGACATCTCAACATTGCTTTATCTCTTCGCTTCTAAAAATGTAGACAAGGATAGCCAATATCATCCTCGCTTTGGCCCATATTCATAGGAGACCTGGCAAGGACAATTTCCATCTCTTGAGTATGGTCCATGTCGATCTCAGAGTCCTCCTAAAGGGTGGGATCGATAGGGGACAACTGTTGCGCAATTAGGTTGCTAATATCGATGTGTGTAGTAGTAGAGGACCCATATGGACAGGCCATAGAGGGAAGAGTTCGCTTAGCTTCCAGCATCCGTGCCAACCTAAAAATATCTGAGTCTTGGGTCTTGGCTATCTTTTCCCTGATGTGTTCGAATTTAGCCCTTAACAGGCACGCCCGATAAACACATCGGGCCAGTTTGTAGTCCTCTATCAGCTTCGCCCTACGTTTGGCGTATCGATACAGCCGGGCTATATCCAACCTCATCTTGTCCAACTCGGAAGTCCACCACTGGTACTGACCTCTGCCAACAGAGGCCCGTGGGAGTGCATCCACTACTAGCCTTACTTCTTTCCACAACTTTCCATCTTGCACCTCTTGCACCGCATCCAACTGTTTCCCAACCTTCTCCCATATTAACTTCTTCCAGGCTGGTCTCCTATGCATGACGTTGACAGGGAGGTCAGCTACCAACTTGAGGGCTTGAGTACTACGCTCGCAGCCAGCAGCGTCTAGGTATCCATGTCTGACATATGGTACCCAGTGTAGGCAAAGATTGATTCTGGAAACATCCCAGATATAACGTGTTTGCAAGGTGCTAATCACGTTATCGGCAAAGATAAAATAGTTGGCAGGTGGCCTGCTCTTCTAGAGAGGAGGTGAGAGCTGAGAACTAAAGGAGGCTTCGAGGGTGTACTGAGGAACAAAGAAGTAACCGTTCAACCAAGTATATTGAAATACTGTCTGTCGAAGTCTGCCCTTTCTATCGTAGAAACAGGCGGTCTGTAAATACACTAATCTGTTCATGTCTTAACATGAACGAAACTAATCAAAGGTATCAATCGATACACTTTGGTAAAACTTCTTAAGTATCAAAGCGATACTTAAAACAAAACATAAAACAAAACCAAGTATCAAACGATACTTAAAACTAACCAAGTATCAAAGCGATACTTAAAACAAAACATAAAACAAAACCAATAACCAAGTATCCGTACCGGTTACACCGGAAGGTTGGTGCTATAGAGGGGACCATATTCATATCGCGAGTCGAGGCCATGAACTACTACTTCAGCCATCATCCACTCATGGTATTATGGTCTGCATTGGGGTCCCAATCCTGGTGTCTGGCATTGAAGTTACCAAACATGATATCTGGTTCTCCGAGTACGTCCAACCAACCAACAAATTGGTCCTTTGTATAGCTGGGTCGGAAGTAGACTCCAGCGAGCACTTTCTTCACCCTCTTTTCCCAATAGCTAATGCTGGTACTGCTCTCCCTGTGTCTTACCATTTTAAACATCCCACAAATGTTGGACCGAACAAATACCTCAATACCTGACTTCTTAATAAAAGAAAACAAATCTTACCCATCAACATCTATAGGTACATGTAGCCCCTCCAGGTTAACCGGCGGTTCAATAATAAAAAACAAATCAACCAAAGAAAACAAATCAAATACCAGCGCCTGATTCCGACTACTCCTCCTCACATTTAATGCCATTGTCATAACAAGCATTAAAAGGGGGCCTGAACTGATCTACTCGGGCCACTCGGGCCAGAGGCATAGGGGACACCACTATCCTGGTCTCAGGCTGTCCAAAAGGTATCTTCCTGGCTGGGTTTGATGGTGGCAGTAGTTTTCAAAATCCCATGTACTGGGGAGGGGGAGGGGGAGGGATATTCTGGTTCCTTATCCTTAGCCTTATCTGACTTACGATAAGGACCTTCATCTTCCTCATCGCTTCTGATCTCTACCAGCCTTTCTGGTAAGGCAACCTCCTTGCGTGTAGTGAACTGCATGGTAATATGCCTTCCGCGGGCATCCAGGGTTGGTAATGACTGTGGCGGCGCTGGTACCAAGTTGAGTGTGTCAGGAGGCCCCTGTGCAACTAGTCGGTACTCCTGTCACATCGGGGCGCTGGTTACCTTAATGCTGACCATGGCTGCAGGCCCTGACTGAGACGGCGGAGCAGCAAGTGCCATTGCCGCCAGAGTTGCTTCCTGCTTATCAGTATTCATCCCCTTAGTCTTGGCTGGGGTTGCCGTCTCCTTCTCGCCAACAGATTCTCTGGCAGCCTTTCTTCTCCTTCTGGCAGCACTACTCAGGCGTCTATCACATTTCCTTTCTTTTCTTTTTTCTTCTTCCTTTCCATCCTCTTTTTCCTAATGTACTGATTTCTCTTCTTTACCACAAGCCACACGGAGAGTCAACCCTCCTTCACTGGAGGAGCTGCCAATGCTAGATTGGTGGGAGGAGGCTGCTGATGTGGGATGGGCGGAGAGTGCCCGTTCTTTCTAAGTGGCTGGAGGCTTGAACATATATGCTATCCGTTTTACTACCTCCGTGAAGGTGGCTTTAGTTGTAGGAGCCGCTGTAGCAGTTTCCTTTCTATTAAAGGAGGCAGGGGGTGGTGTTGTCTACAACAAACCCAACAGGGTATTGCCTGACCCCACTGAAGGGAATCAGCGGCAGGAGGACAACTTACCTTATAGGATCTCTATCTCTTCCCCTTACTTGCTAACAATGTCTATCAGCACCTTCACTACCCGTTCCAGCAGGTGTACTCAGTTCCTGTAATTCACCCTGCCCTCTGGTCCTTCATTACCAAATGCGGCGCTATTGTTCATCCAAGCTCGGACATCATGTACTGTGTCATCCACAATCGACCCAGACTTCGAGGAGAGGAGGGGCTGAGTGTTGCCAGAGTGGATATCCTCCAAGACTTTCAACATGGATCCAATTATGCTACCTGAGCGGCGACCTGGAAAGGGAGTCCTACCTGCATCGAGCATCTCGCATACTCCTGCCATAATTGAGTCCGCCCGAGCCACAGCGGTATTAGCTTCCTCAGGTTGGATATCTGGAAGTTGAACCTCTACCGGTATCTGGACGTCGTGTGAAACTTCCCAGTAGCTCAAGAGCTGTCCTTCCTGCAATGTCCATTCTTTACCAAAGACCAGTAGTGATGATACTATTGCTGGAGAGGGGATGTGGATGCTGTCACCTAGTCCAGTCGCTTCTGAGTTGTGCCCTTCTTCCAAAACAATAGGAGTATTCTGAGCCAACACCGCAGAGGTAGGCAGGATATCATCGGTTACCAGTAGAGATAGGGGGAGTGGTATAGCCTCGACGGTCGACAGGAGACTCACAGGTGGGAGAACGGCCAGGCGACAGTGGTGTACATTGAGTGGCAGGCCTGGGAGGGTGGGAACGATCTGTTTTTTTTGGCCTTCATCAATATTGATGGCCCTTGAAAACTGTTGCCCCAGAACCGGAGTAGTGGATCGTTTAGCGGGAGATGCCAACTATGTACGGCATCGTATCCCAGTAGTAGGGAGTTGTAGTCCTTGTCCTCAGGGTTATCTAATTTGAACCTTGTGGTCTCGTACAAAGTCCTTTCTCCAGACGATATTCTGACAAAAAAGGAAGGAGTTGACGAGCTAGTCTTACGTACAGAAGCCTGGTGGAGAAAACTGCGCATTTTACTCTGGACTGCCCTAGCGAGGGGAGTGGTAGCAGACCATGAACTTGCCTCAAATGTAGCCATAGCCGAGTCATTCTCGTCCGGCAGTACAGAGGATTCAGGGATAATGGCCAGAGAGTCTTTAAGGCGGGAGGGTACGGGGGATGGGAAATATTCCAAGCCGTGATTGGAGTTGAACCGAATGAAGAGTCCTGTGGTAGTGTCTTTGTTCAAGCCACATATGGCTGAACAGCCTCTTCCAATTAGGAAACCCTTTACCAAAACCTCCATTTCTTTCATCGCGGCAACGGTTACATCAGTAACCATTTGCCGAACCAACTCGTCAAACTACAGGTTCACTACATTCTGACACCAGTAACAGTAGTGAAACTGTAGGAAACTAAAGTTCCCTTTGGGTGCAACGTATGACCACGTAGTTGTGGGAATAAGGCCACGGTCAGCCTCAGTAGCTGGCACAAAAGACAGAGCCACACGGGCTGTCTCAAGCGAGGAGGAGGGATTGGAGTTGAACCGAACGGGAGATGACATCCTGAATGGGGGGGAGAATACGTGGAAGAGGAGGCTGTCGAAGATGCAATCCTCGTCCAAACTACACTCAGTAATTATAGGGACAAGGCCGCGGATATCTCACGCTGAAGTGCCTTCTAAGCGAGAACAACTAACCTCTAACCCACAGTTCAAAATGAAAAACACAAACAAATAACAGTGATGAAGTATTTATCGTGAGTAAAATAAGGTAAAGTATTGGTGCACTCACTTCTGACACAGAGTGCAAGAAGTAGGAAAAGTACTTAGAATTCAATCTAATTTTATTTAAACTTGTACCGCCAACACTGGCATAAAACGCGCTCCTGCCGGTACAGGGATACCATTAACCAGTATACCACTAATCCTAAGCTAACAAAGTCTACGGTCTTGCACCTGCCATCCCCGAGTCATATCCGTACAAGAACTAATTACAAGACCATCAAACAACCGAGCACCTACCCTAGTCCAAGTCCATAGCCCCTCGGGTATGAAGCCAACCAGCACTAAGTGTAGCTGAAGCCGAGCAAAAGACCAACCCGATCAGGTTCCTCATCCAACCAACATAAAATCACTACCACCCAATCTGGAAACCATCTCACGAAACCTCCACTACAGTAGAAAACCAACAAAACATATAAACTAATACTACAGACGATACAAGGGCAGGGATGAGGCAACCAACATGTCAACCACTCGCACTCGCATGCCCAGCCATCGACCCTATGAATCGACCTTGCTGGTTGCCTCCGTAGAGCATACCGGTGAGAAGGACCTCTACCAGCTGCCTGTCTCCCAAGCAAAAACACAAATATAAGCAATACATGGAGGTGGTAACAGACCGAAAAGGTCAGTGGGGCCTATCTCCTACCCATGGTGCCATGCCCCTCCTGCCCAACCCATAGCCAAACTAAAGAAACCAAACAAACCCTACAAAGCCCAGCACTCAAATCCCAAACAAGTCCAACTAGGGGGTCGCAACCCACTATTCGCACAGGTGGCTATCAGCCAGCTAATCTATTGGGAAGCTTTACAGCACTCAGCAGCTTCACCCAACAGCCCAAGCCAGACTGGAAACACTTAATTAAACCTCGTCCAAACTGACGCAGGCCTGACTGGTGCTCACAGGTGTCTCTCCCTCCCTAATCAGCCCCCCCCCAAGCCCTACATGCCAGACCCCACAGAGTTCATCCCGCCTCCCAGCCCCTCAGACAGATCAGCCATCCAATAGCTACAGGACATCCCATACATATTCCCATCAGGCAGCTACTGGCTTAGGCTGAACCAACAGAGCCCCAACCCCAAGTACCTTACAGCCAAGGGAGACCTACTAGCCACAGCCGAGAGCTCCAAAGGAGGCAGCTCCAATACCAGAATGCACTAGTACCAGCTACTCCATCCAATCCAGCCAAACCGAAGTCCAACCAAGCCGCAAAAGAGTAGGCAGAGCTAGCCTAAGCCGGCCTCAGAGTTTCAGCAACAAGCACAGACAGAACAACGGGTAAGCGGCACCCCCAACTGATATGATATGAAGGATCAGGATGAACGAACATGAGTAGACAAACAGAAGGTAGGTCCCACTTGCAATGGGTGAAGCCGCCAACCACAATCCACAACAGAACCACCCAAATACACAGACAATATGGGTGTCTGGTAGCCAATCTTTCCACACCACCCCAGGTAGTAACAATAACCATACCAGGATGTAAGAGCTTGCAGGGTCAAAGCCATCTCCACCAAAGCGAGGAGAAGACACATGACTGAACTACCGTAAATGTCGCAAGAACAAAGACTCCAAGAGAACGGTAATAAACAACATCTTAAAATTCCAACCATAGAAATGAAAAACGTAATGGGGAGGGGCTCGGTAGGTACCATCCTGCCACCTGAGGAATGATGCGGCTGGTACGATGAGTTGAACTTGGGCAGGTCATCAGTCTAACCCAAGGGAGTTTTTGTATCGCGAGAACTAAGGACTCCATTAAAACCCAACATCATGAGCTGGTCCCAAGAAGTACAAGGGTGATCCCTCCAAATACCATGTTCTATCCCCTCCAATCGAACGTGAGACCTGCGAGTAGACGATAGACAGGAAGCTGAAGACATTTTACTGAATGGGGCTGATAAGCGACTGTGATAAAGGGCTAGAAGTGACAGTATGGTGAGAAACCATCAGGCAACGCAACGGCAAGCAATCAAGTAATCGATTACATAACACCACCAGACCTCAACACCAAGAACCCCAGGAACTACTGAGCGAACTCAGATATCTCCCCCAGAATCCAAGGCATCAAGGCCCATCATGGGTGTAAATGAAATGCTGGGGGCGAAGCAACGGTAAGGACAAGGAAAAGTACTTAGAACACAGCGTAAAGAATCTATTCTCCTCAGCCGTATCAGCCTCCTTATATAGTGTTCTTCCCGCCTGTCGTCATGTGACCCAAAGTGGTCACATGTGCGAAACCAAATCATAATAAACTAGTCATGTGCCCATAGTGGTCACACACTCCAAACCCATGACCTTATAGCAAGATCATGTGCGAAAACTGATAAACTAATCATAACACAATAAACCAGTCATATGACTCAACTGAGTCACATGCGTGAAACCCATGACCTCATAATGAGGTCATGTACAAAACATAAGTCATATGCGCAAGGGAAACCCGCAAGACACACTCGCAAGGCATACTCACCAAGCGTACGTCTCATGACTCATAATCAAGTCATATGCGAAACATAACAACTTATAACATAATAAGTCATATGACCCAAATGAGTCATATGCGTGAAACAATAATCTACCTATGTCTCATGATCATGAGTTATGTGAAAACCTTTTCCGTGCCAAGCCAGATTCGTGACAAGCAAATTGAGAATAAAAGCTATTGCCAATTTTAATAATCCACGTCAGCAAAATAAAAGAAACCAAAATGAAAATATTCCAATAATACTCATAACAATAATAATAATAACAATAACAAGAAAAATAAGAACAAGAACTTAGAACCTAGTATGCCCTCTATCAGTGGCGAGTATTACCTAAATACACTCAGGCATACTTGGTAATACCCTCTCCAAATTTGGAGAGGTAATCTGATCCCACACGTCTTGGATAGCATCATGTATTGAATTGTTGGTTTGTGGGTGGAGGGTACGGCTATTAATACAGGATTGGATAAGTTGCCAGACCCCTTCAATTAAATTGAGGTTTGGTGAACATGATGCCCAAGGAAAAACATAGTTAGTCAATTCCTCATTCCTATATACCTCTTTTGTATAATTAGCTGTATGGGGACAAGCCCCGTCCTGTATAATATAAACATAATCTTCAGTTTCTTGTAAGATATCATACTAAAATCTAGTCAGATGTGGCACAATATACTCACAATATCTAAACATGTTAATTGTTTTTCCCATTGTGCTTTTGTTGCAAATAATCAATGGCCCTTTCTGCATTCTGTAAAAACATTCCCAAACAAGAATGGTATTCAGCTTTTTAAACTTTAACAGTAGACATGACGGATCGAACGGCTCTACTACTGTTCGAGTAACCTAGACTCAACCAGGAGAATCTCCAATATTGAAGGCACTCTCGTCGGTCCATATCACCTTTCTCCAATCCTCTACCTTCTAGCTTATAAACTGAAGGGTCTAATTCTTTCAAGCATACATATTAATAATTTGTTAATAATTAATATAAATAATATTAAGTATTTCAATAATATAAGGTAGGAAATAATAGGATAAATATAAATTAAAATGTAAATATAATTAAATTGATTCAAAATTAGATAACTAGCAATTGTAGAAAATACAAGTAAAGAATATAAGCAAAAAATATAGCTGAAACAAAAAAGAAAGATAATCAGGAAAATGGAAAGCAAGAGAGAGAGAAAGAAAATGAAAAAGAAATTGTCACGAACGTGGCTTAGCGAGGAAAGGGTTTTTCACGTGACACATGGTTATGAGTCACAGGTATGTTATTGTTTCACGCATATGACCCATTCGGGTTATATGATTAGTTATGTGTGGGATTTGGGATGCTTTCGCACATGGCTCAAGTATGAGTCATGGGACATACGCCTGACGAGTATGCCTTACGAGTATGCCTTACAGGTAAGCCTTGCGCATATGATTTCTGTTTCGCACATAACCTCATTATGATGTCATGGGTTTCGTGCATCTGACTCAGTCGAGTCATATGACTTGTTTATTGCGTTATGATTGGTTTATGAGTTTCGCACATAATCTCGCTAGGAGATCATGGGTTTTGAGCATGTGATCACTTTGGTCACATGACAAGTTTGTTGTGATTTAGTTTCGCACATGTGACCACTTTAGGTGACATGACTAAAGGCGGGAAGAACACTATATAAGGAGGCCAATGCGGCCGAGGAAGATAGGTTCTTCACGCTTTGTTCTACGTACTTTTCCTACTTATTACTTTAAAGAATATAAATCACCTTTACGATCTTTATCTTTACTGCAACCGTATCAGTACGCAAAGAAGTGCTCGTCACAAAGACGAGTTAGAGAAAGCTTACGATAGGCGTTCCCGATAGAAGACAAAGGTCTTGTACTATTGGTAACGTAGGCAGAGACCTAGAGCTATCGTAGGACAAGGAGAGAAGGAGATAGAACGGATAAGTATCGTTCCCCATCACCAAGAACCAACTATACAGAGAGGGATCGTTACATTACAAAGGGTCACCTAGTGCAACGCCAAACGATACAAGATGGCATCCTTCAACCCAGACAGGGAAGGAGATATTGACATTGACGATCAAAATCTTAATCTAGGAGGATTCAGCGATGCCTTAGATCACGTCTCAGTAGAACCCTTTAGAGCAGCAAGCCCAGGAACCCCAGAGAAAGGATCACCAGTCGATAGCTCTCCTGCTAGAACTCCACGACCTGAGAGAATGTCAGGATCCGCAGTACTAGGCCACCGGCCCCCGCCGCTCCCGCACCAGAAACCAGTATACTTAGAATGACTGAAAATCAGTTTCAGGCATTTCTCGCAGCCACACGGAATACAGGGCAAGGAAATGTCGAATGACCAAAAGCAAAAGAGCCCGACACTTACGAAGGAGCCGAAGATAAGCTACAAATATTCTTAGCACAATGCGAAGGATATTCTGCTGTTAAGGGATATGGAGATCAACATGACGAAATCAAGATTCCATATGTCGAATCCCTGCTCAGAGGACTGACAGGGCAATAGATCCTGCCTTTCCAAGATGGAAGGAAGCAGAGGGAATGGGTCACATACGAAGAGTTCAAGGCGACACTCTTTGAACAATTTGGAGACCCCAACGCCAAAGAAACAGTAAGACGAAAGCTAGAAAAACTCCAACAAGGAAAACAAACATTCTCAGCATATTGGAACGAATGTCGACTATTGGAATACGAGGCCGAGTTTGATGATGCAACTCTCCACATCATCCTCCTGCGAAACTGCAGTGAGAGACTCCGAGAGGCATGGGGAATCTCTGACCTGCGCTATACGACAGCTGAAAGATTTGCAAGATGGGCAATGACAAAGAAAGAAAGCAAATAAAGCAAATTAAACATGGTTCGGAGCAACTCGGAAAACACTATAGCACACAGAGTGGTCCAATCATCCAGGAATGTTGATGGAACCTTCAAACCGCAAGCACCTTGAGAGGAAAGTCGAGCATTACTACCAGGCGAACCAAGGGAGTTAGACAAGTCAAGGGCGGGGCCTGCTCTGAATCTGTCTAAGGAAGAGTACGCCAGAAGGATGAATGGAAAACTATGCCTGAGGTGTGGAAAAGCAGGGCATCGGATACGAGAATGCAGAAGAGGACCGGACAACGGATAACAAGGAAACAGAGCTGCTGGAAATAATCATTTCCAAAATCAAAGAAGAGGCAACATCCACGAATTGATAGCAGAGGATTCACCGGCGGAAAACGAAGAGGGTCCTCTGTAAACGGTGGTCTGGGAGACCCAAGATGTAGACCTGGAAAACCCATCAAATTAGCCAACTACTACACGGCACTACACATGCAAAGAGGAGAAGAAGATGGAGATCATGTGATGATCAAAATGAAGATATACAACAGAGAAAGCGAAGAAACAACAATATATGCAATACTCGACTCTGGGGCCACTGAAGACTTCATCGACAAAGAAATATGCGACAAATACGGCCTCCATACCAAACAAGCAAAGAAAGCAAGACAGGTCTACTTAGCGGATGGAAAACCAAGTACTATGGGTCCTATAACCCATAAGGCAACAGTACCCATGGACATTGACAGCCATAGGGAAAAGGCAACCTTTCAAGTGGCAGATCTGAAAAACCATGAGATAGTCCTAGGGATGCCATGGTTATGGAAGCATAATCTGACGATCAATTGGAAAGAGAACAAGATGACCTTTACAAGCGAACTATGTGCGACACGATGTCTCCACAGTTCACCTGTAGTCTACTCTATACCGATACGGGAAGCGGAGGAAGAGACTTTACATGCAAAGTTTGCCGAGATGCGGCAAGACCAGAGGGTCCAGATACAAAGACTGAACCAAGAGGCAAAAGTGCCTACCAAGGGTTCCAAAGGGGCAGCAGGACATGACCTATATGCCAACGAAGGAATCAAGATACAGGCTAACGGGCAGGCAACGATAGCGACGGGAATAGCCATTGGACTCCCAGAAGGCACCTATGCACGAATAGCACCCTGCAGTGGTCTGGCAGTCAAACACCGACTCGTGACCATGGTAGGGGTGATCGACGTCGACTATACCAGTGAAATCAAAGTCGTCCTAGCGAACCTAGCTCCAGAGAACTACCAAGTCCAGAAAGGCGATCGAATCGCACAGTTGATAATCGAAAAAATCAACAAAGAGGATCTGCACGAAGTAAATCAACTGGAAGAAGCCATAAGAGGAAACAAGGGATTTGGAAGTACGGACCAAAACCAGCCTGATACAACAAAAAGAGTTGAGATCAAAGAGATCACAGTACAAGCCTTTGGACAATATTATCGAAGAGGAGATACAACAGGAATTCTCAAATGGAGATACGAAGACGAAAAAGCGGTTCTAGCACAAATCAACATTAGCACAGAGCTAGCAATCCAGGATAAGAAATACCAAAGCAAAAAAGGATGGAAAGAATTGGTTCCAAAAGAATATCACCAATTCACAAATCTATTCCTAGAAGAGGAAGCTACGGAGCTACCACCTCGAAGACCAGGAATCGACCACGAAATTCAGCTGGACAAAGACGAAAAAACGGGAAAGACAAAAGAGATTCCCTATAAGAAGTTATACCCCCTAGGGGATGCACAGCTCGAAGAACTTAGGATGTACATCGAGCAAGACCTAAAGAGAGGACGGATCCAAGACTCTTTCACGTCAGGAGGATCTCCAATACTATTCGTCAAAAAGAAAGAGGGAAAAATGAGACTATGCATGGACTACAGAGCCCTCAATTCGGTTACCAAGAAGGACCGATATCCACTACCCTTGATTGGGGAAGCACTGGACAGACTACGATCAGCAAAATACTTCACCAAACTGGACATCAAAGATGCATACCACAACATATGCATCAAGGCAGGAGACGAATGGAAGACTACATTCGCCTCAAGGTACGGAATGTTCAAATACTTGGTTATGCCCTGCGGGCCAACCAACACACCGGCTTCATTCCAGAGATGGATCAACAAGGTGCTTAATAGGTACCTCGACATATGTTGCATCGAATACTTGGATGATGTACTCATATACTCGGAAAACATACAACAACACTAAAAAGATATCAGTAATATCATGGCGGCAATACAAGGATCAGGAATGAAGATCAAACCAACAAAATGCGAATTCCACAAGGAAGAAACAGAATACCTTGGATTTATCATCAATTGAAGTGGAGTCAAGATCGACCCTGTTAAAACAGCAGCCATATGGGATTGGGCTAAACCAAACAACAAAACAGATGTCCAATGCTTTATGGGATTCTGCAACTTTTATCGAAGGTTCATAGAGGGGTTTAGCAGACTTGCAAAGCCACTCTATAACCTAACGAAAAAAGACAAGAAATGGAAATGGGGAGAAACGGAACAAAAAGCATATGATGTAATACGAACGCATCTAACATCGGCACCCATATTGGTCCATTTCAACCCAAACCGAAGGACAATGATTGAAACGGACGCCTCAAAATATGTATGCTCAGGCATACTATCGCAACAATGCGACGATGGAAAATGGAGGCCAGTGTGTTATCGATCCAAGACAATGACCCCCGCAGAGTGCAACTACGATGTTGCAAACAAAGAACTATTAGCAATAGTTCAAGCATTAAAAGAATGGAGAAGATACGTTTGGAACAATGACTATCCAGTCCGAGTTCTAACCGACCACAAGAACCTGGTACCGTTTATGACTACGAAAGAACTGAATGACCGCCAGATAAGATGAATAGAACACCTCAGCAAATACAACTTCAAAATCGAATACCGACCAGGCAAAGAAAGTGTAAAGCCAGATGCTCTCACAAGGATTGCAAGCGACAAACCACAAACGAAAGAAGACGAAAGGATCAAACAAAAAACACGGACCCTATTACCAAAAACCTACTTCGAGGCAATGGAGGTTATCCAATTCACATCAAAGGAAGAAAGAGGAATCGAGGCCGCAAACAAGAAAGATAAAACAATCCAGTCAATAAGAGAGGCCTTAGAAGGAGGAAAAAAGGAGATGAAAGGAATTGCACGGGGGTTATGCCAATGGAAGGACGGAAACATATGGTACGATGGAAAACAATGGATCCCGGAAGAAGAAGAGATAAGGACAGATATCATACGACAACACCACGATATCCGAACGGCAGGACATGGAGGAACGGCTAAAACCACAGAATTCATCATGAGGTCATTCTATTGGCCAGGACTGCGCGAAGATGTCAAGTGATATGTCAAAAACTGTGACATATGCCAGAGGACGAAAACGGCTAAACACGCACCATATGGATTACTAAAATCAAACAAAGTCCCCGAACAACCATGGGAACCAATTACTATGGATTTCATCACGGACCTACCAACATCGGAAAATTGCGATAGCATCTTGGTCGTGGTGGATCGCCTGACCAAAATGAGGCATTTAATTCCGGTTAGAAAAGACATCAACACAAGCGATTTTATACAAACATTCTTCCGAGAGGTCTTTCGACTTCACAGCCTCGCAAAGAATATCATTACCGATCACGGAACACTATTCACATCGGGACTATGGAAGAAAGTAACCGGAAAAATGGGGATACAAAACAGAATGAGCACAGCATTCCACCCACAAATGAATGAACAAACGGAACTGGTAAATGCGATACTCGAACAATATTTAAGGGCCTATGTCAATTATCAACAAGATGATTGGTACAAGCTGTTATCTATAACCGAGTTCGCATACAACAATGGAAAGCAAGAAACAATTGGCACGACACCCTTCTTCGTAAATTACGGACAACATCCACAAAATCAGACCACGTATCATACGATTGATGATGTGATACTGGATAAAACCGATATGGGGAAACTACACGAAACATTACAATACGAAATGAGTCAAGCACAACAATGACAGAAAGAACAATAGGATAAGTACCGAAGACCAGATCCGAACATACCACCAGGAGATATGGTATGGCTAATACCACGCAATATTCATACAACGCGACCATTAAAGAAATTGGACTACAAGAAAATAGGACCATTCTGGATACTGGAAAAAGAGGGCATCCGAGCTTATAAACTCGACCTTCCCCCCTCAATGCGAATACACAATACATTCCACATCTCACTCCTCGAACTACACAACGACAATAAGTTTCCTTCACAAACACTTATTCATCCCCCTCCAATCGAACTTGATGGAGAACCAGAATTCGAGCTCGACGAAATAGTGGATTCCCGCTTCTTCCACTGTCACCTCCAATACCGAGCCAAGTGGACAGGATATTCTCCTGAACACGATAAAACTTGGTACTTCACATACAACTTCGAAAACGCACAAGATACTATCTCAACCTTCCACCAGCGATACCCAGGCGAGCCCGGCCCAAGTGACGATCATGTTCAACCAAGGCAAAGAAGAGGGAAAGACTCCCGCGCCATTGCAACAACACGAGGGCTGGGGCAATAGCCCCCACCAAACCACACCCACCAGCCCCGAATACTCATTCATGGGGCCAACCGACGAAGAACTCAAGGAAAGGGAAAGACAAGCACAGCATAACGCCATATCATGGACGGTATGCTACGATGACGGTTGCCAAACACACTTTGGCGACAAGGAAGGCTCGGGATAGTTACCGAGGGAATGCCGAAAGTGTGGCCCACGCCCAGACCACGTCCTGAAGCATTGGCAACAATGCTTCAGAAATGGGTGCAGGATGCACAGGGCACAAAAGATATCTGCGGGATTCTACCCGCAGAAGGATGGAAGCCGAAAAGAGTTGGAAGGAGAAGATGCCAGAAAGGCATGGGCCGCAAGTACACGGTCCAAGGAGGGAAGGGCCCAAAGCTCCTCGGCAGACACGGAACCGGATGTCAGGAGCCTACACAGGCAGATCCGGGGACTTCGAGAACAACTAGGCCAAGAAGAGGCCACAATTTCGGCAAACGACAAAACGATCGCGGAGCTCAGACAGCTGAACGACAATCAGCAGCAGACGATCTAGATGGTGAATCTGACTCTGGAATCGGTAAGGGTCAGATGGAGAACGGCAGACGAAAAGTTCCACAAGCTGAGAAGGACCATGCGCTCGGCAGGACGGGAACTATTGAAACTGGTAGAAAATGCCTGATGGGAGTCTAGCTTAGGGGGAGGGGAGCTAATGTCACGAACGTGGCTTAGCGAGGAAAGGGTTTTTCACGTGACACATGGTTATGAGTCACAGGTATGTTATTGTTTCACGCATATGACCCATTTGGGTTATATGATTGAAGTTATGTGTGGGATTTGTGATGCTTTCGCAAGTGGCTCAAGTATGAGTCATGGGACATGCGCCTGACAAGTATGCCTTACGAGTATGCCTTACGGGTAAGCCTTGCTCATATGATTTATGTTTCGCACATGACCTCATTATGATGTCATGGGTTTCGTGCATATGACTCAGTCGAGTCATATGACTTGTTTATTGCGTTATGATTGGTTTATGAGTTTCGCACATAATCTCACTAGGAGATCATGGATTTTGAGCATGTGATCACTTTGGTCACATGACTAGTTTGTTGTGATTTAGTTTCGCACATGTGACCACTTTAGGTCACATGACTAAAGGCAGGAAGAACACTATATAAGGAGGCCAATGCGGCCGAGGAAGATAGGTTCTTCACGCTTTGTTCTAAGTACTTTTCCTACTTATTACTTTAACGAATATAAATCACCTTTACGATCTTTATCTTTACTGCAACCTTATCAGTATGCCAAGAAGTGCTCGTCACAAAGACGAGTTAGAGAAAGCTTACGATAGGCGTTCCCGATAGAAGACAAAGGTCTTGTACTATTGGTAACATAGGCAGAGACCTAGAGCTATCGTAGGACAAGGAGAGAAGGAGATAGAACCGATAAGTATCGTTCTCCGTCGCCAAGAACCAACTATACAGAGAGGGATCGTTACAGAAATAGTTACTTTCAAACAAGAAGTCTTAAGATAAGGCTTGACTCTCACAAAGAGTCTGTGATATTTTTCTGAAGCTCAAGAGTACCTTCAGGTTTTTTTGGAGGCATTAATTCCTACCATGTAGGCAATTTCTCTCAGGAGCTTTAGATGATTCTCTGTGGAAGTGGTGGCAAGATTGATTAGCTTTCTTCTCTCTTCTAAGACAAGAAGGCTCTTATAGCCACGAGTGGATGGTCATTTATGGGTAATTAGAGGTCAGCAAATTCGAAAAACAGTGGTAAGGGCCACTCCAGTAACTGTTGAAATCCTTCTGTAAGTCTACCTGGTAAACAGCTTTAATACTCAAAACTTGGAATAGAGTGAAGGAGAAATCTCATAGCAGATAGTAGAAGTTACACTATCAGGAATGTCAATCTAAGGTAAATTATCTGATTCAATTGATAGGTTTAGATATAAATTCTCTTGTATCATCAAAGAAAATATAAGTCAAAAAAAAAAAAAAAAAAAACAGGAGCTGATTGCATAAACCTAATATAAATAATCAAATAATGCAAAAAGTGAGAAACAGTTAAAATAAAAATTACAACTAAAAATTAAAAATTAAAACAAAGTATAATATACAGCCACTAGATAAAAGTGTTCGTGATAGTCAGATTAGTCAGCATACCTCACCAAAGTGTAGAGTAGTTGACCATGTTGTTTTTTTTTAATATAATTCTACTATCTATCCTCCATGATTCCAAACATTGCCAGGCATGATTCCCTACTGCTGTGATTCTTTACTGCTGTACTCTAATCCTACCAATAATTCGAGTACTATAGTCTTCTGTAACACAATAGTTAACTGATCAGGAAAATAAAAGTATGCTGTTCCTAAAAAGAAACTGCTAAAAACTATGCGAAAGGAAATGACTGCAACAGAAAGAAGTATGATAATTGACTTTTTCTATTACTTGTGAAGCATATATCTGGTTGCTAAAATCATCGGTCATCCCTGGTCAACTGTGAAGAGTTTTTTGGCTTGTGCCTGTGAGTGCTTATCTCTGGAGAACCTTTCCCAGTCTGGTTGCCCCTGTGTCTTGAGTCAGCAACAGCATTCAACAATTATTCAAGCTGCTAAAGCTAACCATAAGTTAAATAGAAGTGATTTTAGAAATCACTATACACATGGAGTCTCTCTTGCAATCAGCATGGCTTTTAGCAGGAGTGATAGTTCATGATCGCACAGCTAATATTAATTGTTTAGTTGATCGAGTACTCCGAGATGCCAATTTGAAAAAATGGATAGTAAAGTCAAGGCCTAAGCTCCAGAATAAACACTTTACTAAGAGACTTAGATGGACTATGGCTTATAGAGATTAGACTGCTGAGGATTTTGAAGGAGTCATATAGAGTGATAAATGCAGTATGGAGAAGTCAAAAGATCCTAGATAAATTTGGGTATTTAGGGAGCCAGGAGAGAAATGGCTTGCTGAGTGTGTTTACTCTAAGGAGAAGAATAAGGGGATATTACTTATAGTATAGGAATACTTGTAGGATAAGAAGAAAGACCCTCTTACTCCTATTACTAGAATGATAAACAAAAACAGGTATATTAGACTACTAAGAAGGCATCTTATTCCTGTTATTTATCAAATGCTTGCTCCTGGTATTTATGATTTCTATTTTTAACAAGACAATTCTCCTATGCACAAGGCTTAAAATGTAAGGGATTGGCTAGAAGATAACAATGTTGATATTATGAAGCACACCCATTATTTCCCAAATTTGAATCATATTGAGCATACATGGATAGAGCTTAAAAAGCATCCATATCAGCAGTATCCTAGGATATCTAATACCTCAGGAGGAAAGGAGGCAGTAAAGAAGAGGTTGGCTGAGGTGTTACCTCTGGTCTGGGAGACAGTTCCTCTAGAAACTTTTGAAATACTCTAGAAATCTATGCCAAACAGGGTAGTAGCAGTTTTTGAAGTGAGAGGGGAGTATACTAAGTATTAAATTCTATAGTAGGAGGTCTTTCATATTCTTTAAATTTTATTATATAGAATTATTAGACTTGGAGAAGTAGTTGTCAACAATTAACAAGGCTACTCGTAGCGGCTCGCAGTGGATCCTGGATGTCGAGTGCCACCCGCAACTGTGAAACGACAATAATATTCTTGTTAATTTACTTCCACAGTCTAATAATTTGCACTTAGCTACCTATCATTACCTATTGACTGTTTCTCTCCCAAGGAAGTGACAACTCTACTATCAATACCCCACCGCACAGACATATAGTGCCATTTGGCGCAATTATACATATCTCACATCACGAACATGTTTGTCTAGTAGCTGTAAGTTAGAGAAAGAAAAAGAAGAAAAATAATGGAATAAGAGTTGCAGAGATAAACAATTTAGGAGAAAAAGAGAAAGAAAAAGTTTTTAATATTAACTAAGAAATAAAAAAAATAGAAAAAATATAGAAAGTAATAGAGGCATAAAAAGAGAGAAACTGTGGTGGTTAGTGGATTTGACAAAGTAGAAAAGATAGAAGTGGAGGTGTTAGGTTAGAGGAGGTCGAGTGAAAGATGGAAGATTTAGGGTTTGGTTTTTTTTTTCCCACACAACAAGTCTCCCTCATCTTTAAAAAAAAGAAAATAAAGAAAACATTATTTTGACAGAAACAATGCTTGGCTAATAGTATAATTCTATTTTAATAAACCAGATGCACTAGTTAATTTAAAAATTCTGAAAAAAGAACAGAAGCATAAGTACTAAAGAATATAAATAAATAGAAAAAAAAAAAAATACCAGATAAGGATAAGATTGTTGATGATTTCAGAGAGAATGGATTTGATAGAGAGGAGAGTGAAAGAGAGAGTAGTGTTGTAGGAGTGAGATCCTGAGAAGAAGATGAATGGAGGAATTTAGCCAATTCAGTGGTTGTTTTAGATTTATTATGAGATAAATGGGCTGAGGATGAAAAACTTGAAAGTAGAGGAAATAGAGCCCGAGTATTAGGAAAATCTGTTGCTGTAAACCTGTAGGAAGCCATTGTTGTAGCAAAGTGTTCCAACTACCTTTTACTTAGATGCCAAATCTATTCAACTATTTATGCTTCAAATCTATATTTTTATTGCTAGCTATTTTTCTAATAGTCATGATACCTTTTTGTGTCATGCTACTATATTAAGTCAAACTGGTCACATTCATGTTCTTAGTGCTGATATTTTTTTTCTTTTTACTTAGAAGCTATGGAGAAACCTGGTTGTTGGGTATCATATGATCAAGTTACATTGTTTGACACAGTCAGCTCACCCGGTAGTCCTTTCCAAATTCACATTCTTACCCCATGCTCTGTACTATGAATTTATGCTTGTCCCTTGTACTTTCCCACAACGGACAACCCCCAGTATACAAGATATTAATTAGGATTATATACTTACTTTATTTGTGAATATCTTTCAGCTGTGATTTTGGTAGTTTAGTATTGCGAAAGAAGTACGCCCCATTGCATCGCTATGTTGGGATAATTATGCTAACAGTAATATTATACTCGGACTCTCAAACGAATACTATTTCCCAAGAGCTATTCCAGCAAGAAAAACAAGTTAACCACTCACCCACAACCGCTCAATAACTGCTGCATTTTACCGGCGAGATTTGCCTGTCCCCAGTACCTCGGAATAAAGTATGAACCGAAGTGAAAACATCCAAGATGTTCCAGAATAGACCTGCTCTTGGCCATACAGGGTCAGCGAAAGATGCTTTGTTGCGAATTCGAGAGATTACCGAGAAAGCCCTTACGTATTTCAATGTATGATACTTGAGTATCATACCCGTAAAAACTCTTGAACTTCACTATGAGATTATCAACGGAAATCCCCCCGTCAGTGCACTGTTCTGTTTTACAGGTTATCGAAATGGCGAATATCGGTTAGCAAGTTCAAACAAGTCCACTGGGCCAATGTTATACAGCGTCGGGAAAAGGTTAATCCTTTCGGGAGCTTTCGATTTAGGATCTGGAGATTGCGGGGATCTCGAGGGTAGTGATTTCAAAAGCCTCTGGGGTGCCGGTACGAGTGCAGCGGTAGCAGTAGGCTAATCTCGCTGGTTAAGGCGGTACAACTGTACTGTACCAGTACTCGTACAAGTACTAGGGTACAAGTACCGTTACACGTGTGGTGGACAAATATTCTTAATCCAGCTTAATCTACCGGTTCTATCCTGAAACGGATTAGCGGTAGATTATTACATCTCAGCGAGTAGCAGCTTGAGCTACCGTGCTGGGGATGACAATATTATTCCTAACAGCATCCGGAATAGAACTTAGAGAGAGTACTCGTACTCGTACAGCCGTACCTCATTGTCCAAGATAGTAAAGCTACTGACTCGGCTACTCGGTGTTCCCCATAGACACTAAGACGGGTATGTGAGATAGGTTAGGTTCGCGGCTATAGTCGATAAATGATTTAGCTTCGCACCTAAATTACACTAGTTAAACCACTACTAGGAGATTATCTAACCCAACAACCAATCGGGGCAGTAGCCGTATTGGCAATAATCAAAGCCTATTGTGACTCTTGTTCCGCAACTGCTCATAGTTCTCATAGGTAAGACCGAATCACCTTTAGAAAAGGTTCAAGTTCAAAGTGTATATTTCCTCCAATCTATCTCGACTATATGATCTAATACTAATCGTGTTCATGCTGATTAAAGCCAATAAAACCGCAACCAGAGTCCTCGGATCCCAGAATGAAATGAAAACCCAACCCGCTACCACGCAATGCAATGCTTAAGAGGAAGAAAAAAGTGTCAATCGACCCAAGGAGAATGAAATAAAAACCATGGTGCTAGCAAAAACTCGCCGACAACCTCTCTCCGCCTTTACAAGACATCAATTCTCAATCCACCCCAAGGCGCATACCAGACAACCTCATTGTTATCTCCAATGGAAACAACTTCATATGCCTTAGCCCCCTTAGCAGGGCAATCGAAGGTCAAGCCGGAGCCATCAACGACTGTAGCCTCACCCCACCCGGAAACACGGAAGGAACCCTTGAACTGATCTCTGAAAGGTCTCTGATCGAAGGTCGCGCCCGCGATGTTCGCGTCACCAATGGCGAACACCTGGATCTCCCCGGTGCCACTGAACTGAGTTGAGTAGGCGAATGCCAATCGGCACTCAGACCCGGTAATACCTTCGGGGAAGTCGAACTTGACGAGAGCTTGGGAGTTGTGCTTGTTGTCAACGCGGGAGACTATCGCTTTGTTGGTAACGCCGAGAGCGGTACCGGGGGTGTCTTCGTTGATGTTGACCACGGCGCTGGAGTTTATCACCTGCTTGACCTGGTCGCGGGTGACAAGATTCTCTACCGAGGTCTCTGCGGGGGCTGCGGTGGGGAGGGCAGTGGCCAAGGTAGCGAAAATAGCGAGGGCAGAGGAGAAGATAGCAGTCTTCATTTTGATATTTGGGTTGGGAAGTCTGTATTAAAAGTGGATGATAATATGATAGGGATTGTGGGAATCGGAAGATTGAAAATATATTGTGAGGGTGGTAATGTGGCTTTCAAGTGAAGTGCTGTTAAGAGATGTCCGAGAGGATGGTTTCTTCAATATCGTGGGACCTCGAAGGGTATTTATGTCACCTTATCTCGCTATGAAGGACGCAAATCCTTGAGTCAATCGTAGCGATGCTATTGCCGGTACAATAAGGCAATACCTGCATTGTCAAGGATGACTATGGTTAGCACTCATCCACCGTTCCTGGTGAGCATCGCGAAAAACTGGGGGTTTTGATAGAATCAGGGTAAGTTGTGGCTGTGGTGGCAGTTTTACGCTCGACACAGCTTTGATTGGTGGTCCTCTTTCCCTAGGTCAAATGTTGCGGCCCGGAACACAGTCTCCTCGCTTCCCAATGTGCCTGTGCTTTCCTAGATGAGATAGCACTGGTTCGGTTAACAGCCTACATTTGAGTGAGTAAATATGAGAACGGCGCGCGCCTTCCGTCGGTGGCTCATTAGAACTAAGGGCTTACGTTGGGCAGGCTGAATTCTTTGGACAAGGTTCCTAGAAACCCTAACCCTAGCCTTGGTACCGAATACCGAGTATGATAAAGTACCATCTGTGATACCTATCATATCGCCAACCTGGAATGGGCTGAAAACATGACATGAGTGATGTTACTAGTGCTCAGGTGCCGCAGCACAATTGTGGCATGTGCCCTGAACCTTGCTGGTTGCATCCCGGCAAGGAGATTCAGTACCGTAAGTAGTACGGTACTGATACGAGCATAAATAGCATCCTGAACCGAAGTCAGACCAAAGTCAGACCAAAGTCAGACCAAAGCACAGCCCAAAGACAGTTTTGTATGGTTGTATGGGTACTGTACTCAGATACTCATAGACCTTTCGCCAATTAGTCCTTAAACAAGTATCTGTCCATGTCAGAACTACATGGAGCAAGGGACATGAGGAAACAGATGACTCCAGAGCGCGGTCTACTCGAGTAGTGTTTTTCTGTTTTCGTTTACATGTCCGTTTTTCCAGGGATCAAGTGTTCTCCCTTGGGTGGTGTGAAACAGTAAAAATCGTTGCCAGGCAGGCTGAGCCGGATATGAAATGAGTTGGGTGTTGTCATTCGCTAGGAATTCGGCCGCTCTAGATGTGCTGAGTCAGTTATGATGGGGAAAGTCCAACATCGTTACCAACAGCTATCTCACAGCTACCCTTGGTTCTCGGTGCCCGGTACAAAATCCCACTACTCCACACCACCCAAGGGATAAGTTAGTATAGTATTACGGACGAGGGGAGGAATACATGAGGGGGGCTGGCATGCATAAATCGCTCGAGGGAGAGGGAAGGGGGGCTGAGGACGATAAACAATGTAGAAATGTCTGCATCAACATACAGGAAATTATGACCAGTCAAAATCTGAATGCAAAATAGATAAACGGAAAATATAAAACAAAAACAAAAATCTGAGATTGAGATATTCCATAATAACAAGAATAATGCACACTCACTCGCACACACACACGAGTACATGTTGGACAGAAGTGTTTCTTGGCTGCTCACCGCACATTTCCCTTATGGCAATGACCACACAACCCTAACCCTTTTGGTATTAACTACTCCGACGTCTCAATGTTCGACTACTGGTTAGCCCTCCACATCAAACACCATATGCGACAACATCTGCGACGATACCTGTGACAACTCCATATTAGGGTGTTACCCCTATCATATGGAAATGCTGAATGTCCTTGACCAGAGTATACCCTCAGTCAAATTCACTTATCCTCGGCCGGAGCGGCACAATGGGCAATAATGAAACCAAATGTGATAGAGAACACGGCATACGCTGGAAGTATGGGGAAGCAGATCAGTATGATCTCGGGGAGGATAAAAGGCAGCTTGTTTTCCCTTGTTAGTTGTTTTTGTTTGTTATCCAATCTGTCTCTCTTGCCTCCGTTACTCGCATTTGGGTCATTGCAGTCTTTCCCGTTATATTTTATTCCCTATCGTTCTTTGTGAGAATATTTCTCCAGTTTGGATATTGAAATTCATCTTTACATCTTTGCTCTGCCTAAGTCAACATTGTCTAAATTGCTGCCGTAATCCTTGTTGTTTAAAAGTACAAACGTAAGACGAAAAACTGGTAAATCCACAGTTGACCACTAGCGAATCCCAATTAAAGGTTTAGGTGGGTATGTATCATGATATGAGTTCTAAGCTTTGATTACGGGCGGAAATGACTTCAAAGGAGAATTTTAAGTGAAATCCTGAAGGAAAGAAGGAAAAGACAGCTATGGGTGTGGGGTTGTCGTACGCTGTAGGGAGGTGGAAGCGGTAGGAAGGAAATATGGACGTGTGTGTAGGAGTGGAGAAGTTGCGCATAGCGGTGTTCAAGGATGGTGGGAAAGAAAATGCCTTTTTAGGGTTAAAGTATGTGGAGGTTTACGGAATAGCTGGCTCGCAGTAGCTTCACCACACGCTCACGCCACCTCCACGAAGCCCACGGGAGCGGCGTCCCACCAGCTTAGTCTAGCATATGGGGTTTATCATCCTCTCCTTCTAATATGAGATTCACTACCCCCCATACCCATTAATAGCGCCGCAGGCAGTGTTCTGCCAAAATATGATCGTGCATATTGGGGCGCATGTCTCCCGTCCCAATAGTAGCTCCACTGCTCCATCATGCGCAGTTCTGGTAGCCCACTGGAGCGGTGTTTGGCCATCGTTGTCTGGCATATCAGGGTTGACGTCTTCCCGTCCCATAGTACTTGTAGCTCCGCAACTCATCATGCCCCTATCTACAGCCAGCAGGGGCTACTTCTAACCCCTCTTTGTTGGGTTTGCTTTGGTGCCGACATTCTCGCGTTCCATTACGAGCTTCAGCACTTCCTGATACCCCTTCTGGGAAGCCAACGAGAGTGTTGTCTAGCCGGCTTTTTCACGAGCGTTGGTGTTGGTACCCCCCCTTCCCAATAGCATCCTCGTCACCCCCTCATACCTACTTTCAACAACCGAAAAGAGTAGTGTTTTATCATTTCTTATCCGGCTTATGGGTTTTGGCTTTTTCCCGTTGCAATAGCAGCTTTACTACTCTCTCAAGGCCTTCAATAACAGCCCCGAAGAGAGGTGTGCCACCGTACCCGCCTGTTGCTTCAGGTTTAACCTCTTTTCTTCCCAACAGCAGCCTCACAGCCCCCTCACGCCCCTCTTCGGAAGTTAACGAGATTGGCGTTTAGCCGTATTGTCCCTCCAGTTGGGTTTAAATTGTCTCTTTCAATGGCTCCGTTCATTACTTATAAAATCTTACCCCACCGGCCATACGTGCCGTCAGACTTAGAGGACACCCGGCCAAGAAGTAGCCACAAAATTCCTTTATTTTTCTTCCCGGTAACGCATGAGAGCATTGCTCGACGAAGGCAATTATCCTGTTTGTCGGGGACGACAGCCCACTGGGCCAATTGCAACTTTACTGCCCCCTCTTGCCTACATAGAGTGGCCCGTATTGATAGCGAATGCTGGCAGCGGGTGTTTCTTAGCATTCAGGTAAGACACTCGTGCGGAAGTAAGGGTGGATGTGTTCAACGGACAACTTGGAAAAAGTTGGGAAGCGCATCGATTCAAGGGTGGATATGATCTCTAAATACAGGAATAATATGCATCCATGAGGAAATACACACACAAACAGTTATGTTTAATCCCATATGAGCGGTGTAATCACCGTGATCGGGTTTCACGGAAAAAATCTGCCACTCTTACAGCAAGCTTCCTTTCGATCTTACCCCGGATGTGTAGTCTTCCAGTTCTGAATAGTTGGGTGTTTGTGCACCCCCGGGGATCTTTCTCAACAAATCTAGAACCTCCGGTCGATGCACTTCCACACATCCGTCAAGCCCATAGAGACATGTAAATACCCGTTGTAAAGATGTGACAGCCTACAGCATCTTCAGCATTTCGGGCACTAGCTGTCCCCTTCCACCCACGGCCCTTTCGTAATCTTGAAAGGCCCCACATATCTCCTCCGAGGTCCTTTCCGATCTGCCGCCAACCTCCCCGAGTAGTCAACCGAGCATATTCTTCTCGAAGACTGTTCCTCCCGTGCCGCGAAATCAACGCCCTTGCTACGAAAAAGGCATTTTATCGTAGTCCGGGTACAGAGGTACACTTGATCGCCCACCCACCATGTAATCATCCACCATGACCTGGAAGACGAAAAAGAAATCAAATGTATTCCATTTAGACTCGACAATTCGTGCGTAACCATGATCCCATAAAACTCCTACCCCTACGCCATACCGGAAGGTCGGTAAGCAAGGTTTAACGATTGATTACCCTAGTTCGGGTCATGTAGAATTAGGACAAGTGGTAATCATCAAACATGCATCCATAGCAACATGGATTTTCCCGATAAGGCCGGAGAAGTTTATAATTGTTGCTAGTCCCGCTTCCAGTTCTGCCAGTGCGTGGGGCGCACCTAGTTCTGGAAGTTCAGTCTCCTGCAGGCACAACGGTAAATTGGCGGATGCGTGGGTGGAGAGGGTACAGGAGCGTGGGAGCGCTGGGTAAGGATTTAAATTACGTTGGGTTAATTGTGACTATGTCATGTATAGGCGGCGTCGTTCTGTTAAGTTTATACGGGTCTGTGAATGAATGTGGAACATTGTAAGACCTTCAAGCATGGCAACTTAAGGTATATTCACTAAGGAATGAAAAGTACCATGGGGTTGGGATTGAATTGCCGTTCCTCCGATAATCACGAACGAGTGAAGGAATATTTAAAGAAGTTAGAATGCATACATCAATCAAGGAGATGGAAGACTAGTTTAGAAGCAATGAAAAATGTAGAAAGGTTACGATAAATAAGCAGAAAATAGTGGCCGATCTGAATCTGGAAAAAAGAATTGAAATATGGAAGAAATAAATTACAGACAAGAGAGGAGACCGAAAAATGCCTTGATTACAAGAATAGTACAGCTTCATCAATGCACAGGGGGAAAAAGGATAAAATTATAAAACTGCCTCGACCACAAGCAAATGCCCGTAAACTCTGAAGTTGGTACGCGTATGTTAGATTCCTAGCTACGACCGAGGACGGTAGCGACCCGCGGGGAGAATTTTGAGTTGAATCGGGGAGGGGAGGGACAGAAGAGAGGTGAAAGGGGTTTGGAGGGCGGGGGGCGGCTGGCTGGGATTATGGTGTGTCTGTGGGAATGCTGGGGAAGCAGCGCATAACTGTGTTTGAGGATGATGAGGAATATTTTGTGTTTGTGGGGTCAAGACGGATTTGGGTTTTGTGAATTGGAGGGGTGCAGTAGCTTCGCTACTCTCCCAAGCCCGCTGCGCCAAGCCCATGAAAGTGATGTCTGACCGGCATTGTCTGGCATGTTGCGGTTGGCATCTCCCTGTCCAAATAGTTGCTTCAATACTCCGTCATGCCCATACTCGACAGCCGGCGAAAGCGTGTGTGGCTATCATTGTCTAGCGTGTCGGGATTGATGTCTTCCCGTTCCAACAGCAATTTCACTACTCCATCATGCCCGTTTTTGGCAGCCAACAAGAGGGGAGTTTGGCCACGATCGTTCGGGATATTGGGGTTGACGTCTTCCCTTTCCAACAGTAATTTCACTACGCTCTTATGCCCATCCCTAGCAGCCCACCAGAGCGGTGTTTGGCCACGAATATCTGGCATATTGGGGTTAACGCCTCCCCGCCCCAAGAGTAGCTTCACTACTGCGCTATATCCGCACCATGCAGTACGCGAGAGCGGCGTATGGCCATAATTGTCAGGCACATCGGGGCTAACGTCTTCCCGTTCCAACAGTAGTTCCACTACTAACCAATACCCGTGCCACGCAGCCCGAAAGAGAGGTGTTCGGCCACCATTGTCGAGTGAATTGGGGTTGACGTCTTGCCGATCTAATAGGAGTTTCGCTACTCTTTCATTCCCATACTCGGCAGCCCACAAGAGCGGTGTGAGGCCATCCTTGTCTGGCATGTCGGGGTTGATGTCTTCCCGTTTCAATAGTAGCTCCACTGCATCAACTCGGTTAATCATAGAAGCCCACGAGAGCGCTGTCCGGCCATCACTCCCTAGAATACTGGGGTTAACATCTTCCCGTCCTAGCAACTTCTCCACTACTCCATCATATCTATTTACAATAGCCCAAGTGAGGGGTGTTTGGCCACGATCATTCGGAATATTGGGGTTGACGTCTTCCCTTTCTAACAGCAGCTCTACTACTCCAACATGCCAACACTTGACAGCCCACGAGAGCGGTGTTCGGCCATCCTTGTCTGGCATATCCGGGTTGACGTTTTCCCGTCCCAATAGCAGCTTCATTACTCCATTATTCCCACACTCTGCAGCCCACGACAATGATGTTCGGCCATAATTATCTGGAATATTGGGGTTGAAGTCTTGCCGCCCCAACAGTAGATTCACTTTTCCATCATTCCCCTTTCTGAGACCCAACCAGAGGGGCAGCTGACTGGCTTTGTTGGGGCTGTGACTGTTGGGGTCGACATGCTCCCGCTCGAGTAGGAGCTTTACTACGCCATCATTCCCACGCTCGGCAGCCCATGCAAGCGGTGTTCGGCCATCATTGCCTGGAATATTGGGGTTTACGTCCTCCCGCCCCAACAACTGCTTCATTACTCCATCACGCCCATTTTCAACAGCCCACGCGAGGGGTGTTTGGCCACGATTATTCGGAATATTGGGGTTGACGTCTTCCCTTTCTAGCAGTAGGTCTACTACTCTCTCATGTCCCTTGCCGAGAGCTAACCAGAGGGGCATCCGACCGGTTATATCGGGAATGTTGGGGTCGAAATCTTCCTGTTCTAGTAGGAGCTTCACCAATGCATCGTGTCCCTGCACGGAAGCAAAAAGGAGTGGAGTCCGTCCATCTTTATCAGGCGTGTTTGGGTTGATATTTTTTCTTCTCAACAGCAATGCGACCTCTCCCTCATATCCACTCTCGGCAGCTGGGAAAAGCAATGTTTCACCATTTTTATCCTGCCCATCGATTCCAACCCCCCCCGTTCCAATAACTGCCTCACTACTTCCTCGTGCCCTTTACTAGAGGCCCAGAGCAGAGGAGTGCGGCCGTATCCGTCAGTCACGTCGGGTTCGACATCTTTCCTTCCCAACATCAACTTCACCACCTCCTTGTGCCCCTCTTCTGCAGCTAACGATATTGGTGTTTGGCCGTATTTGTCTGGCCAATTAGGGTTGACATATCTTCTTCCCAGAACCATATTCACCGCCCACAGAGTCTTACGCCACCACCCATCTGTTCTATCGAGTTTGGCAGATGCCCGGGTAAGAAGTAGCTTTACTGTTCCCTCATGTCCACTTGCAGCAGCCCATGATATTGCCGTCCGGTGAAAGCAACTATCCGGTTTATCGGGGATGACAGTCCGATGTTCTAATAGCAGCTTCGCCATCTCCTCTTGCCCACATATCGCGGCCCAAATGAGCGGGGTAATACCAAGAAAATCCTTTTTGTTGGGACCGGAATTTGGCTGGTTCATGGGAGTAGCGGCGATTTCAACAATGACGAAAACTGATGCACAATGTAGCCCCGTAAACCCGATCAAAGCACCATTGGTAGGGATACTACCATTATATCGACCAGTTCTCGATGTGACTGCCGCCAAAAGCAACCTGGTAGATATATGACTTTCAATTTGGCTAAAAGGTTTGAGCGCAAGTGGTATCACGTCTCTTGAAGTGTCCTTCCTCGCACGGACCCCCCAGTATAATGAAGAATAGTTGAGGAAGGTAGCTGACCCTGGGTGAGCAAACCGTGTGGGCAGGATTTCCTTAATTGTCCGAAAATTGAGGTATGTCAGACAGGTCTCTGCCATTATCGAGTGAGCTGCACCAAAATGGTCGCGGCAGGCGTAGAGGTACTCCTGCAGAGTAAGGTGGATCAAGCGAACAGTGGAAGTCTCCCTATCAACCACAACAAGCTCTGAACAACAGCTCAACAATGTCTCTACCGAAGGTATCCGTTTAGCATCGAGATCTGTCGATCCTATCCTCACTGCTAGCGCATGGAGAAGTTCATCTAGTCGTAACAACCGCTCCGAATGTGAGATCCACATAAGTGCTACCATCCCTAGCCTTGCTTTCTCCTCATCCTGCTCCTTTATCCGTACTAGGGTGGCATCATAAACATCCCCCAGATCCAAGCCTTCCGTCACTGCCCGGAGTTTCCGCCGCCTTCCATATGCGGTGGGCTCGGCAAGGATAGTATCGATGGTCAGTGAAACAAGTAGAAATCTGTGTTTTTTTTGTTCGCGATAATTATAAAAATATATTCCTTCATATTGCTCACTTACGTCTTAGGAATATTCTTGGTGATGACTTTGATGATTTCAGCCTCTAGAAAGCTATCCATCGCATATAGCGATGTATCCCTACACAATCTCATCTGGATATATCCTACGATATCATCACAACTCGGTTTTACATATAAAGTTGCCACCCCTCCAGAAAAATACCTTTCCATCTCGCCCTGGATGTGCCGTCTCCCGGTTAGGAATAGTCGTGTGTTTGGGCACTTCACGAGGATGTGTCTTAAGGAATCTAGGGTCTCAAGTCGATGCGCTTCCACACATTCGGTTAGTGCATCAACTCATAGAAATGTCGGCTGCAAATATGTGACCGTCCGCAGCATCTTCACAATTTCGGGCACTCTTAGTCGCCTTCCACCCATGGCATTTTTGTGATCTTGAAAGGTCCGATTTATCTCCTCCGGGATCCTTTCCAACCCCCCGACAATTTGTCTAAGTAGCGAACCGAGTATGTTTATTGGAGACTGCTCCTCCCGCGCCGCGAAATCAACGTACTATAGAAGCACGCAACAGCAATATTTTGCTCTTTGGCCTTATCGCATAACCTATCTACCACCAGCGAACTAGAACCGCCACTCATTAGTAACCCATCATTTAGCCATTCTAGGACCGTCTATCATACCTCACCTAAAATATGTCTTACCGACTGCTGGATCACCACAACAAAATAGAGTCGCACGCCTGGATCCACCCTCTGAAGCACCAACGCACCACCTTTGAAATTCGTCGGTTTCCAGTAGCCATTTCCCTACGTCATCGTCCCGGCGGGTTCGAATGTTTTGATGCCGGATTCTGGGCCCGATTGGAGATAACCACGCTAGAATCTCCCACCTCTGATTTGTCTCGCCAAAGTTCACAGTACCGATGCGGTCTGGTGAGTTGGTCGCATCGTCCATATGTGACATTTTCCCGCTTGTCGTGATGTTTCAGGGGATGAACTCTTGAGTTCCTGGTTCGGTGGATGAAAGTAGAGCGAAGGGATGAAAAATGGGGAAATCAAGATAACGGAACCTTGTGGGTCGACAACTGGCCCCCACAATCCCTACGTCTCTTTGTTGTTGATAAGAGCCTCAAATTTTCAAGACCCAAGACCAATACTAGTTATTTCTCGCCCTATGAGTGGTTCCGCCGAAATTCATGAGGATTTCACACTTGTCATAGGCGCCTTAGCTTGGATACCGTACCCATTCATAGCGACAAATATTTCTCCACCTAAATTACCTCCTCTATAATCACCACAGGGCCCGACTGGTAACTCCAGTTGCCCCTCTTTGCCACACATTGCCGGACCCGCAACAACAGTATTTGTTGAAACTTCCTAGGTAACGCCGGATAGGCTGTTCGGGGGTTATCGGTGGTTACACGGCGGCATATACACTTGATAATTATTTTCCGGACTCCCAGGAGGAACTAGAAAGATGTGAAAGAGCTCGTGAAAAGGATCAATGTTTCTCTACTTTTGTACCATGTTTCCGTGTGCGAATGGAAATCGTCAGGACGCCAGGGCATGATTCGAAGATTTTATACTACCATACCATGCAGGATATAACATACTGGTAGTCATATGTCTTTCCGCATTGTGGCCTCCAAAAATTAACCGTCAACATAATACAACAGACAGGGTCAAACATCGAGGCCTGCTAAACTATCAGATTCTGCTTCCTCCTATTCTGCGATAATTACCTTTCACTCAAGTCCTGGGTACACGATGTTCTTCTCATGATTTCGAATTTTTAGTACAATAGCTGAGCAGTACTAATTACTCACGTTTTTGAGTCTTTGTTTCCCGCTCTTATGCACCTTACTCGTAGCCACAATACAATTTAGCAAGAACTCCAATAGTTGGAACGTGTGCTAGGACGTAGCTATTGCTTCTCCTAATAAGGTCCTATATTTATTCCCTCATTTCTCTAGGAAAGCACCTCTTCTAGCGTGTTTTTCACCCCGTTTCCATTGGGGGAAATTTTATTTTAACCTAGTATAATTATGTTCCGGTTCTTCGAATTCTCATGGTAGTTCTATTGGCTCGCCGACATATACGAGATTCCTTTACCTTTCGCGCCAATTGTACTATTTATTGCTCACATGGTTTCAAACTTGCAACAATCCAAGTGGTAACTTAGTGGTTTAAGATTCTACGGTAAGTAGTCACCCATCAGCACCTGGGAATTTTCGCCTGAGCTCTGAGATTTTACTAAAGGTTATTAACCCAGGCAGAGGCTAAGCCTTCGGAGCCTACCGGGTACCGTAAGATCTAGAAACGGGCTATGAGGTTCATGTTGGCTCTACCACCAGGGTCTGTCATTTTTCCCTTTGTTTCTCTCGGCGGAGAGAAGGGTGGAAAGTCTGCCTTCGAGGTGATTCCGGAAACCCCATCATAGAGTCCAATTATCCCAATTCTCGTGCGAGGTAGGTCTCCCAGGGATATAGACTGGCATCAGCTTAACCTAGAGGAGCTGGTCATACCCTAAGCTCGTGCAATGACCGGCTGGGTCTTGTAGAGGGAAAGGTGGCAGGAGGTGCTCAAGGAAAAGACATAAGTTAGCGCTGTGCAAAGAAATATAAGAAATTGTGAAAATAAGTCCTTGACCTCCCTTTGCGGTTCCGGACCATTTCCCAAGACCGCAAGACCGGTAGAAATATACCCTACCGTCCCAGATCCCGGGCGCTCTCTGCCCGCCTGGCGATCTCCAACCTGGTTCACGTAGAAAATATATTCGGCATCCCGGACCTCTACCTTATAGTCTAACCTTTAATTTCACAGTCGTTCATACGTCAGTTGCTACTTCCCATCCCTCCTGATCAATTTTCCCCCTCTTCACTACTCTCCATTTTTCGGGCTAGGTTTGGGATACGAGGATGGCAAACTTATAGCTATCTTGACCGATCACCTGGGCGGGGGATGGAGAAAGGAGTTGGGGAACTCGAGAGTAGGGATGTGTGAAATGATGGATGGTCTCACTCTGTTGGGGTATGATAGCGGAGGGTGGGACTAGTGTCTACTTTTAGCATTGTGTGGTCTGGGGTGTGGCGTATGCCGTTGTTGAGTGGCTGTGTGGCGATGGTTCATTGGTTGTGCTGGATAATGATTTGGCAGTTATCATAATAATATTATTATGATGTTACTCGTATGTTATCTTACACCACTCAACCTGACCAACTAAATTTAGACGATTGACATTCTCCTCCTGTCACCCCGGTTCCCGTCCCGACTCTACTAGCGACCTGGTGTATTTGATGCGGATGTCTATGCCTCGGCAGCGGCGATGATGGATCAATGTGGAATGAAATCCAGAACCAGAGGACCAAAAACAAGGGAGGAGAGGGAAAACACTGAACACAGCTAGACATGGCAAGTAGGGGTACCGGTGAGTCTAGAGGACTAGCGAAGTACACGATAGCAAACGCAAGTTTTTGTAGCCTCGAATGCGGGTACCGGCATCAAGAGGGCTGTACTGTACTCGTAGAGTACTGTATAGGGGGGGTAAGATAAGTAGTAATTGATAGCGGGTATCATGGCGATACCGGATCAGTACTGTTATGCTAGGTTTATCTCGATCTAGAGATAAGCTTAGAAAACCATAAGAGGTACATTCCTGGCACACTAATCTCTGTCCATTGAGTCTTGGTAAGTATCACCGGACTGTGGTTGAGCTGTAGATTTTCCAATAATCACGGATAGGGAAACGGAATATTGAAAGTTGGTTACAGTACCGTACAGTACATGCATAGAACAGAATCACAAGTAAGAGAGCAGTGCCGAATAGGATCAGTGAAAATGGAGAAAAGTCAAAAATTTATAACCAGGGAACTGTGGCCAATCTAGATCTAAATTCAGAATTATTATACGGAAGAAACAAAATAACGGCGAAAACTAGGATTAAATATTCCCATCATAACTACAAGAATAGTACGTCTTGACCACCGAACAGTGATGGGACGGAATCGTAAATACTCGCGGGGCAACTAGCGAGTTCTTATAAGTCCTGAGTCGGGTACAGTATGTGTGATACCGGTATGTTAGGTTGGCAGGCAGGCTCAGTTTATCGTTTCGCTTGTTCGGTCGGATAAAGGTTCGGAGGAGCGCTTTGAATTAACGTATTCGTGGAAGGAAAACACGCGTCTGTCCGAAGAAGCGGGAGCCTCCATGAAGCCTGTCGTTTTTTTTTATTAGCACGGGAGTATGCGGGAACGGGAGACTTGAGTGGACGAGAGTGGCTAAAATAGGGGGGGTCAACGAACAGAGGGGCTCAACGAACAGACCAAACATAATCGCGGCTTACTAAGTCAATTTTAGTGTAGTGTTCGCTGAGCCCCCCTGTTCGTTATTTAAGCCGCAACGACTTTTGAATCTGCATAGAAGCGATGATTAGTAAGGCAACGGGGGGGGAACGAAACGAGCTCCGATCGCCCGCGCACCACTTCCGCGCGGGTGGGGAAATTCGCTCGTTCTGATTCAACTCTCTCCACACCATCGCTCAACATGGCCAACTAACTAATCGGTAAAAGACAGGAGTATATATAAGTCGCAAAAGAGGCATCCTCTAATCTTTCCATCGATCCCCACACACATCCAGCCTCGTCCACGCAAGTCTCCCTTTCCTCTGCGTACCCCCATGCTAAAAAAAGGAAACATCGGCCCTGTAAAGGCTCCCACCGTTCGTAGCCTCTGCTCGGATTAACCCCTTTGACTATCCCGTACTGCTTCCGGCGGATGCGTCTTTTCCTTCCACAGATGCAATGATCCAGAACTCATCCCCGAATCCTCTATCCGAGCAAGCGGAACAATAGCCCGAGCATGCCGGGCAGCATCTATGGTTTCCAGCCACGGTAATATTACAGGGCTGTGGTTGAATTGCCATTTCCTCAATAATCACGGGCTAGTAAAGGAATACTTGAAGGGAGTTAGAATGCATACTGTATATCGTCCTAGGATAGAGGACTAGCAATAAAAAATTGGAGACGGGTTAGGGCATATAAGCAGGAAATCATGACAAATCTATATCTAAATATAAAAATTTAATTGAGGTAATAATATTATTATGGAGGAAATAAATTACAACCAACAGCAGAGACCGAAAAGTCACCGGGTAACCACAGGAATAGCACATCGTCCTCCATTTACCGAAAGGAAAGGAGTAGAAGTGATAGATCCTGGTCCAACCGCACAAGCTAATTCCGTAAATTTCGAGATTGGAATGTATGTGTTCGGTTCCCAGATACTAGCGAGGACGGTGATGACATCCAAGGAGAATTTTGAGTTGAATCCGGAAGGGAATGGAAGGGAGGGAGGTGAAAAGGGTTTGGAGAAGTGGAGCATGTGGACGTTTCTATGGGAATGCCGAAAAAGCAGGGCATAGCTGTACTTAAGGATGATGTGAAAGATTTTGTGTTCGTACGGTCGAGGCGGGTTTGGAGCTTGCGAATTGGTGGGGGTGCGGTAGCCTCGCCGCTCCCGCAATCCCGCGAGAACGGTTTCCAACACGGCCTGCCTTGTCTGGCAAGCTGCGGCTGACATGTTCCTGTCCCCATAGTCGCTTCAATACTCCGTGATGCCCGGACTCGGCTGCCAACGAGAGCGGTGCTCGGCCATCATTGTCGGGATTATACATATATGAGCTGACGTCTTTCATTCACTAGGACTAAGGGTTTCCCACCTAGGATTGCAGGTTCACGGCCACAACAAATGAAATTTGAGTCATTCTTCGCGGGGTGGAAATGAGTTTAAAAGGCCGGTTTTTCGAAAGCTTGATGGTAGACTCGTACCGAGCTGTACAGGTAGACTTCTTGTTCGGAACATCGGGATTATAGATTTGCTCAACTCTGTTCTATTTATCATACGGAGGTACAGCTCATAAGTTTTGTATGTTCCACAAGTCTAGGGTGCTGAACTCTCTGCCTGTGGAACATACAAAGCTTATGAGCTATACCTCCGTAGTAGGGATTGTTCGGTGTGATCGCTGTGTCGGTGAAACATGTTCACCATAGGATGGGATCATAAATCCTCACTTGAACTCTTGTGGGTTCTGATAAATGCTCAGACGGGTATCATACGTGAGAGATATCAAGTTCACAGCTTTACAATCGCTAAATCCTTTAGCTTCGCTCCTTTGCTAATTGAGCTACCCCAGGATATTATCTGACCCAGAAACTACTCGGCGTATTACCCGTATCAGCGAAACTCAAAGCACGTTATGACTCTTTGTTCCGCGATCTCTCATGGGTCATACGGGTCAGGCCAAATAACAGACAAGAACGGCTCCGGTTTAAAGTGTGCATTTCCGCCAATATATCTCCATTACATAATTACTCTAGTACTAATAATGCTCGTGCTAATGAAAGGCAACAAAACTACTATCTCCATGCTCTGATCGCGAACTAAATGCAAGCCCAATCCACTACCACGCAATGCAATGTTTAAGAAAAAAGAATGAAAGCAATCTGAAAAGGAATGAAAGTAATAGTACAAGCAAAAAGCTCGACGATAACCTTTCCACCTCTACAAAACATCAATTCTCAATCCGCTGCCAGGGGCATACCAGACAACCTCGTTGTTATCTCCGACAGAAGCAACTTCATATGCCTTAGCCCCCATATCAGGGCAATCGAAGGTCAAGCCGGAGCCATCAATAACTGTAGCCTCGCCCCACCCGGAAACACGGAAGGAACCCTTGAATTGGTCTCTGAAGGGTCTCTGATTGAAGGTGGCCCCAGCAATGTTCGCATCACCAATGGTGAACACTTGGATCTCCCCGGTGCCGCTGAACTGGGCTGGGTAAGCAAATGCCAATCGGCACTTAGACCCAGTAATACCCTCAGGAAAATCGAACTTGACGAGGGCTTGGGAGTTGTGCTTGTTGTCGACGCGGGAGACTATCGCTTTGTTGGTCACGCCGAGGGGGGTGTCGGGGGTGTCTTCGTTGATGTTGACCACGGCGCTGGAGCTGATCACCTGCTTGACTTGGTCGCGGGTGATAAGATTCTCTACCGAGTTCTCTGCAGAGGCTGCGGTGGGGAGGGCGGTGGCCAAGGTAGCGAAAATGGCAATGGCAGAGGAGAAGATAGCAGTCTTCATTTTGATATTTGGACTGGGATGTTGGTATTAAAAGTGGATGATAGTGGGGGTTGTGAGAATTAGAAGATTAGGTATTGTGAAGATCGTGATGTGGTTTTGGAGTGTTATTAAGGGATGTCCGAGAGGGTGGTTTCTTCCAGATAGTGGGATCTCGAAGAGTATTTATGTCACTCCATCTCCCTCACCGTACTGTACAGCACTCAAATCACCAAGTCAATTATGGCGATGCTATTGTCCCTACCACAAGGCAATACCTGCACCGCCGAGTATGACTGTAGTTAGTACTCATCCACCATACCTATGGGCACCGCGAAAACCTGTGGGTTTTGATAAACTTAGGGTAGGTTACGGCTGTGATGGTAGTCCCACGTCCGATATAGTCTTGATTGATGGTCCCTGCTTTCAAGTCAGCTGTTGCCCAGAATCCAGTCTCCTTACCTCACCGTGCCTCGGTTTTCTCGCGCGCATTCCCCGGTAGGATAATATGATAGCATTAAAGTTTTGGCCAACAGCCTACATTTGGATGAGTAAATATGAGAACGGCGTATTTCCCTCCGTGGCTCGTTGGGGCAATGGGCTTACGTTGGACAAGCTGATTTTTTGAACCTGGTTCGTGAAAACCCTAACCCTACAGCAGGTTCTTGCTTGCAACTACAGGCTACTCTTCTCACATCTCCAACCCGGAAAGGGCCGGAAACACAAGATGAGCGATAGCCACCGGTGCCCGAATACCGCAGCGCAATTGTGGCATGTGAACCACTGAACCTTGCTATTTGTGCCCTGAACAGGTGATTCGGTAAGACTGACAAGAGCCAGTATCCTGGACGGAAGTTAGACTGAAGTGCGGGCTGAGTATAGGGTAGGAGTGTGATTCATATGGGCACTCGGATATATACAAATATTTCTCTATATAGTCCCTCATCTATGATCTGTCCATGTGGGGGCTATATGGAGCTGGAAACATCGGCGAGTGTGTGACTTTGTAGCTACCTTTATGTTGGAGCGAAATCTTTATGATTCGGTGCCACCTACATTCAGAGTTTCTTTGATAACTTGAAATAGACATAGACATGAAATGATGGACAGAAATAGGAAGGAACAAATGTGTAAAGTGAAATGGTAAAGCTATATGGAATTGCGATTTTATGTAGAATTTTTTTAGTGATTAGATTGTTGCTTCCTTAGGTTGTAGCTATAGGCGGCAAATACCTAGCTTTTGATGTAAATTCCTGTCCTGTTTGCTAGTAATATCGGTGATTGATGTAATAAGATTCTCAATATTTAGGTAGGTGTGGGAATCGGTAACATTAAAATCTGTGACTTGGCTGTGCGCTTCATACTACCGTGTGCTTTTATTTCATTGCTTATAGTTGCCCTTTTTATTTTTTATTATTTTTTTAATAAACTTCTCTATTAAACCATTCGGGTCGTTCTTCTCATTTCCACTTCTTTGCTCCATCCCTGGAACGAAAAAACAAGGAACCTATGATATATCGGTATAGACCTACCGCCTCAGCCTCAACTTACCCTAAGTTTACCAAAACCCGTAGGTTTTCACGATGCCCACAGGAGGGTGGATGAGTATGTATCATACTAACCACAGTCATCTTGGGCGGTGCAGGTATTGTCTTATGGTATCGGCAATGGCATCGCCATGATTGACTTGAGGATTTGAGTACTACATCGTGAGCGAGATGAAGTAACATAAATACTTTTCAAGATCCCGCGACTTGGAAGAAAGCACCCTCTTGGAAATCTCTTAACAAGTACTCCAAAGCAACATTACCATCTTCACAATATCTTTAGTCTTCAGTTTCTTATAACGCCCACTACTCTCCACTTTCAATATCAACTTCCTAATACAAACATCCAAATGAAGACTGCCATATTCTCCTCAGCCCTCGCTATTTTTGCTACCTTAGCAACTGCCCTCCCCACCGCAGCCCCCGCGGAGACTCCAGGGGAAAACCTCGTCGCCCGGGACCACGTCAAGCAAGTAATCAACTCCAGCGCCGTGGTCAACATCAACGAAGACACCCCCGACACCCCCCTCGGCGTGACCAACAAAGCGATAGTCTCCCGTGTCGACAACAAGCACAACTCCCAAGCCTTCGTCAAGTTCGATTTCCCTGAGGGTATTACTGGGTCTAAGTGCCGATTGGCATTTGCTTACCCAGCCCAGTTCAGCGGCACCGGGGAGATCCAAGTGTTCACCATTGGTGATGCGAACATTGCTGGGGCCACCTTCAATCAGAGACCCTTCAGAGACCAATTCAAGGGTTCCTTCCGTGTTTCCGGGTGGGGCGAGGCTACAGTTATTGAGGGTTCCGGCTTGACCTTCGATTGCCCTGCTATGGGGGCTAAGGCATATGAAGTTACTTCTGTCGGAGATAACAACGAGGTTGTCTGGTATGCCCCTGGAAGCGGATTGAGAATTGATGTTTTGTAAGGGTGGAGAGGTTACCGGCGGGCTTTTGCTTGTACTATGAGATTCGTTTCTTTTTTTCAGGTTGCTTGACTCGTTTTTCTTTCCATTAAATATTGCATTGCATGGTAGCGGGTTGGGTTGGGTTTAGATTCCATTCAGGATTAGACTGTGGGGGTTGTAGCTTTTTTGTCGTTTGTTACTACGAGCATTATTAGTATCAGAATAATCATCTAGTGGCGAAAGATGGGAGGAAATATATATACTTTAAACTCTAACTATTTCTAAAAACCTCTTGGCC
Source organism: Tuber melanosporum (assembly GCF_000151645.1). NCBI lineage: Eukaryota > Fungi > Ascomycota > Pezizomycetes > Pezizales > Tuberaceae > Tuber > Tuber melanosporum. The sequence goes on from NW_003299109.1 coordinate 461,468, forward strand.
TTACTCGTGTTAGCGATGCGAGATCTCAGAACAAGTGTGGCAGTGAGCTTTGAGTTTCGCTGATACGGTTACTGCATTGATTAGCTATTCGGTCAAATAAACACTTAGAGCAGTTTCATAGGTGCAGGAGTAAAGTCAAATAATCTACGGACCGTAGAGCTGTAAATCTAACAGAGCAATGAGATATGTCGGCCCTCAGCCATACTCTGAAATTTTTCCTCACAACCGAGGTATTGTCATACTACCCAGAAAACAATTGTAGAGCCATTCTGCCAAGTGAGCACTCACAGGATATCATTCGCTTTTAATGAAAGGCTACACAGCTATAGCCTTGTAATACTCACCGTGTCTCGGTGGGCAGAGCTTAAGGTCTCATGGTTTGACATCTCACCTTGTGCCACGTCCGCCATCAGAGAAGGGTAAACCGGACAGACACAACGCGACGTTGTCGTAATTAACTGCCGGTGTTTAGGCTCTTACTTAGTGCTCCTATGTTCTTCAGCACTCTTCACGTATATATCTAACTCCCACCCAGATAACCCGCTAATCCGTGAACCACTACACGTTTTAATCCCAAGAAGGAACAATCTTTCCGTTTTCCTTAGAAATAGCTATCTGCTGCATTTTCAACATTCCTATCGGCGCAGTACATCCATATGTCCCACAGACCACTTCCCCCTCCTCCAAACCACACTCACCTCGCTCCGGCATTGTACAACCTTGCGGACATTCTTGTCTTCCCCTTCCTTTCCTTTATTCAACTCAGAATGCTTCTCTGAAGCCTTCATCGCTAACCTGGGAACCCAACTCGCCACACATGAAGGTATCAAAACCTATCGGAATTCGCTAGTGGTCAAGTAGGGATTCACGATTTTATCCTATAATGATTCCGCGAACTAGAGAGGCTACACCAGTCTTGTTATAATAGGATTTCTTAGTCACTATCTTTGTTTTTAATTTCCTTCTCCTCTATATCTATTTCGCATTTGGATTTAGATTGATCATGCTTTCCTGTCTGTAGATTCTCACTTTTCTCTGCTTTCTATTGTCCCTAAACTGCTCTTCTCTCTCCTGCAAGCGATACATGTATTCTAACTATCTTCAAGTATCCCTATGCTTGTCTATGATACGGTACCATAGCATTTGATCCCCGGAGAATGGAGACGCAAAAAAAACGGGAAAACACCGGAGAGGGGGGTAAAAGGCAAGATAACTAGGAATGCATGAAATCAAAATAACCAAGTGTCAGTAGGTCATATTGTAAGGCAGTAGACAAAACAAGTTTAAATTCCCAGCACGAACAATATCACGAAACTATTTTAAATAAAAAAGTGATTGGAGAATTCGGTTGTATGATACCCTTGATTAATGGCTTTTTTTTAAAAAAAGTCCGCTGTTGCGACCAAGACTCCAGTCTCCTTATGATACCTCCCTGTGTGCCTGTATTTTCCCCGCGTGCATCCCTAGGTAACATAGAGTTATCATAGAGTTTGGTTAACAACCTACATTAGGGTGAGAGAATATGAGAACGGTATGATACGTTTCCAGCGATGGCTCAAGAGGGCTAGGGACTTACGTTGGACAAGCTTACTTTTTTTGAACTGGGTTCCTGAAAACCCTAACCCTGTTCTCCTGTCCAGTTTCAGCCGCATTTCTCAAAGTTCTTGTACCATTCCAGGTACCCCCTGCCCTTAGAAGTGCTTCGCCTAACCTCTCCCCCCCCCGTTTGGCAAACAAATTGTGTTGAAATTTTGCAGTATCCCTAGAGGAATATCTAAGAACAGTCAGGTAAAAGGCGTTTCTTGTTCTCTAGTTGTTGGTCGGTATAGTTGCCGAGGTATGATACAAGGGTGGGTACGAGAACTTTTCGAATGCGGCTGTACTGACGCATGATACTGTTGTCACACCCCCATCTTGGTTAAATAGGGCTGAAAACATGAGATAAGCGATAAATTAGCCACTAGTGCCCAGATATCGCAGCAAAATTGTAGCAAGTACAAGTACCAGGCATGATGTTTTTGTACAAGGTCAGAATAGCAGGGGTGTCTAAGACATCGAGTTTATTGCATAGAAAAACACAAGAGCATTGAGCAAAACTGCAGCAGAGAAAGCAATCCTATAATAATATGGAAAAATATATTGAGAATGAACAACAATAAGAGATTGAGGAGAGGCAGGTAGGTAAAATATAGCCAAGCAGGAAGAAAACAATGAACTCCACACCACCAACAGGTGCAGACAAAAGCAAGAAGTTATATTAAAAGGTTAAAAAATCAGCTCCATAAGTAGCACAGGAAAAAAAAGAGAAAGAGCCCTGAATATCCACCTTATTTTCTGGATTAGATAGCTAGCTAGCTATTGGCAAATACCTTAAACAGCTGAGTGGAATATACAGACCACTGGAGGAAGTGATGAAGCTAGCTTCCAACTGGGAATTAAAAAAAAGAGAATGCTCTTTTCACGGTAGAAATGATTGCCAAAAAAGAAAGATCCCATTCCTGCCAGATGTAACGTGTTTGCAAGGTGCTAATCATGTTAACGGTTATAGATACGATAGTTGGCAGGTGGCCTGCTCAACCAGAGAGCAGGTGAGAGCTGAGAACTAAAGGAGATTTTGAAGGTATATAGAGGAACAAAGAAGTAACCGTTCAATTAAGTATATTGAAATACTGTCTGTCAAACTCTGCCTTTTCCATTGTGGAATCAGGTGGTCTTTAAATACACAAATCTGTTCATGTCTAGTATAACCGGTACAGGTACTCAGTAATTAGTTTTGTTTTTGGTTTGTTTTAAGTATCGTTTGATACTTAGTTTTGTTTTATGTTTTGTTTTAAGTATCGCTTTGATGCTTAGTTTTGATTTATGTTTGGTTTTGATTATCTCTTTTGATTATCGCTTTGATACTTAATTAGTTTTACAAAATTGTATCAATTGATACCTGTGATTAGTTTTGTTCATGCTAGATATGAACAGATTTGTGTATTTAAAGACCACCTGTTTCTACAATAGAAAAGGCAGACTTCGACAGACAGTAGTTCAATATACTTGGTTGAATGGTTACTTCTTTGTTCCTCAGTATACCTTTGAACCCTCCTTTGGTTCTCAGTCTCGCCTCCTCTCTGGTAGAGCAGGCTACCTGCCAACCTTTGTACCTTTACCGATAACGTGACTAGCATCTTGCAAACATGTTACAACCCTTGAAGCCTCCCATAGTTCTCAGCTCTCACCTCCTCTCTGGAAGAGCAGGCCACCTGCCAACTATCATATCTATTACTAATAACGTGATTAGCACCTTGCGAACACGTTTTATTTTTTTAACCTCAGCAAGTGGTTAAGAATCTGTCCGTGGATTTAGGCCTGATCAACCTATCGATATCCACCTTAGAATGCTAGCAGAGAGAAGTGGCAGAATCATGGCACATTTGGCTTTGTCTCAAATCCAACATAAAGTTTTTGACGACCAGGAGTTGGAAGCAAATCCTATGACAAGGCCTTACATAAAAGAAACAACTCCAGCACTCTGCTAAGGAGCTGGGAGAATCTGCAAACACGCAAGACACACAACCTCCAGGAGAATTCCCTTCTACTCCAGCAAAGAAGCCTTTCTTTGAACCTCCAATCGACTCCAAATCCAGTAGCGAATCAGCCATGGCTAGCACAGGGGGAGGGCCCTGTGGAGGAGGAAAATCTCATGCTTGGCCTGAAGAAGAGGAAGTACTCGCAGCATTTGAACCTCCTAAGTTTAAACTCCACCTCCCAGTGAAGTTTACAGGAGAAGGAAAAGACCTCAAACCTGAAGCATTTGACCGATGGGCAACTGAACTCACACACTATCTTCTCCTGCAAGGTAAAGATGTGGAAGACCCGACAACTGGACTATACATTGGATCGTTCTGCAAAGGAAATGCAACCGATGCATACCACCAATGCAGTAAGGAATATGGCAGAAACGTAAGATTAAGAGAATCTAAAGTTCTCGATTACCTGAAAGGCCAATTCCAATCCTCCATCACAAACGACCTCCTTTACAACCAATTCAACCAGCTCCACCAAGTCAATGGAACACATGTTAAGAGAATCACAGATATAGCTACGGATCTGATGATGGATAAGGACCACACGAAGAAAGGAAGCATTTCCAACTACATCCTTTAGCGACGATTTTAGGATGCCATGCATCCTACCCTCCGGCGAGAGGTAGAACCAGTTGAGGAAGATGACGATGATATTGCAATAATAATTGTAACGGTAAAACGAAAGGATGCCATCCTCCATAAAACCAAGGCATACAAGACACAGACGTCCTCTAGCAGGAATAGCCAACCATGATGCAAACCCTGCAGCAACTCTGAAGGCGATAGCCTCTGGGGTTTTAAGAAGCAAACCAAACCCGCCAAAGAATCGAGTCGGCAGAAAGGAGAATGCTTTGAATGCGGGAAAACAGGACACATGGCAAAGAACTGCCCTACAAAAAAAGAGAAAGAAAAGCGATTAAGCCAGAGGCATCGGCCAATAATGTTGAGAATGATAGTGATGATGCCTAATCCAGCGAATATGAGGAGATCCATATCGGATATATCGATGTGGAGTGCAACAGTGTCCGACCTCCGGCTACATTTAAAGCACACACCGCCCTGGAAGGTACTATTCTGATTAATGGCAAGAAGGCTTGAGTCCTATTCGATACTGGCACCATTGGAAAAGCCTTGATCAGTAATGCCTTTGTCTCTGTCCATGGACTCCCAACTCGAGACCTTAACCAACCCATACCAGTCAATATGGCAGTGAAGGGATCACAATCCACAACCCATAAAACATGCAGTGCAACTATTCGACTTGGTTTGGCTGTCCTACCCCTCCAGGAAATGCTAGTGGGAAACCTAGCCAAATATGATGCCTTGATAGGGATACCATTCCTAAATCACCATAAAGCTGTAATCAGGTGTGGGGAATCAACTATCGATTTCCGAGATTAGAAGGTCAGAGTCTCTTTGTAACGTGTTCGCAGGGTGCTAATCACGTTATCGGTAATAGATACGATAGTTGGCAGGTGGCCTGCTCTACCAGAGAGGAGGCGAGAGCTGAGAACTAAAGGAGGCTTCGAGGGTGTACTGGGGAACAAAGAAGTAACTGTTCAACCAAGTATATTGAAATACTGTCTGTCAAAGTCTGCCTTTTCTATCATAGAAACAGGCAGTCTTTAAATACACAAATCTGTTCATGTCTAGCATGAACGAAACTAATCAAAGGTATCAATTGATACTCTTTGGTAAAACTCCTTAAGTATCAAAACGATACTTAAAACAAAACATAAAACAAAACCAAGTATCAAATGATACTTAAAACAAACCAAGTATCAAAGCGATACTTAAAACAAAACATAAAACAAAACCAAGTATCAAACGATACTTAAAACAAACCAAGTATCAAAGCAATACTTAAAACAAAACATAAAACAAAACCAAGTATCAAACGATACTTAAAACAAACCAAGTATCAAAGCGATACTTAAAACAAAACATAAAACAAAACCCAGTATCAAAGCGATACTTAAAACAAAACATAAAACAAAACC
>NW_003299109.1:467289-487089 GCF_000151645.1 Tuber melanosporum
GCAGATTCAGGTTTTATGGTGGCAGCAGACAGGACTTAATGGTAGTGTGGGCAAAAGTCATATGGTGGTTCCCTCCTTTATATAAGGGGTAACTCTGATGCCTCTGCCTAAAGTTTAATTACTCCCCTTTCCGGTATTCAAGTGCGATAAGCCTTCCTATTGTTAAGATTCATGAAGCCTTTTCTGGTCTGGGTTACCTGCTCTGTAACCCGGTGTGAAATGGTAATGCATTAGTTTGGTTGGAAAGATGTTTGAACCAGGGTTAGTGTGCGTTAGGAAGCTAGGTGAAGGAATGCTAGATGTTTGGGGCAGGAGTTAGTTGTTGCAGGATTGTCGGAGTGATGCTGGATGAGCAAGGAGCTGGAGAGCACTAGGGTGTTAGTGTTCAGTCTACTTGAATGGTGCTACGGTTTGTGTAGCACTAGGTTACTGCGAAACGTTTGGAAGTAACAAGAGTGTTTTGGAATTGTCTGATGCTACAAGGAGAAGGTTTCCGAAGAACTTTGAGGTAGTGGTTGGAAACACTGTGGATTCATGACAACAGAGACAGATGGTGTGAGCTTGCAAACACAAGAATGGTTCGCTGTACGAGAAGATATTTGTATATATAGGACACCTCCGACAACGTAGAAAATATAAGGAAAAACATTGACTCTCCCTCGAACATAGCCTATTTTATTACCTATGCGGTACCGCAGCATAACCTACCCAAGGGAATCACATACCACACTCGCCCACGCACCGCTTAGCTTAATAGCCAGAACAAAAAGGGGGTATACCACGGTATAAAGAATCAGAAACAGTGATGGAAATAGGTCACAGTCAAAATCTGTTGGCCCGGGGTCTATTCTACCAGATTCTTCAATGTCTTCGGCAAGTCGTTAGCATTTGTCAGGGTTAGATACAAATACACACTATCCGAAATTTTGGGCGTTTTGGAATCGGATACAAGTTTCAACATCTCCACCCCCGCTTGCATGGAAAATACTATATCTGGTGTCCTGGATTTTCTCCTTATACCATACTAGCCTAGTTTTAATATCGTAGATGTTCATACATTTGACCAAATGGTCTTCTGTACTCTTCCATCCCCCCGATCGTGGCCTACTACCTGCGAAATTCGTGGATGCCAGCCCCAGACTCCGGCAGATTCCTATAGGTGGGGCTAATGGAGTTCAGGAGCGTTGTTGTGCCATTTAATCCCATAACAGAGCCCTTCTGCAGGCATCATGAGGACTTAGCGATGGGGAAAGAAACTTCAATACAAATCGTCATACGACTTACCGCAACTCCCAGCTCGTTTCCTACTTCTTATATTTGCTGCACCGTCCCTCGCCCGCCCGCTGGCTGGGTTTTGGGGTCTCTCGAATGGCCTAGCGTACGGTATCAAGTCGTGGTGAAACTGCATCCTTCACAGACGTGAATCGCCTATCGTGCTTCTCGTGAGAATGGTCATGTAGGTGACCAATGTGTAAGTGGAGTCTTTGTGTAACTCGAATAGTCATTTAAGTTGCTACTATGAAAATTTGCTAGTATGATAGATGCCATACAAAATATTGATTAGTCATTTGTTAATGCTTAATTTTTATATAATTTTCTACAATTTTGCGCACCATTTCACTCTCCCGGATACAGCTCCGTCCGACACCCGGACAATGGGGTATGACTATATACTATCCTACACTCTTAAAGATCTATTGCAGATGCTGTTGAAATGCTGTAAACCCATTAACTTGGTCTGCCACTCCCGCTGTGATGGAATGCTCCGTTTTGGGACGGAATCGGTCAATTGCTTATTTTGGGCCAGATTGGGAATAGCGTCCGCCGCACCAACAGCGTGATTGGCCTGCCGCTACCCCAGAACTCAAGTGCGTTTTCTTTCACAATAAATATGCATTCTCCTAACCGTTTTGTGCTAATGCACGGCCTATCTGGCCCCCCTACGGGTGTTTCACTTTAACCCCTACTTTATTTCGACGTACCCGTAAAGTGCTGGCAAACCGCGGCAGCGAATGCGATATACCCGCGGAGGTTTCCTTTGGTTTTGGTTCTTCTACAGGTGCTTGAAGTATGATATGGGGTTTAAGTCACCAGTAACCCCTTCCCCAACGCCATCGGTCTATTGTTCTGGCAGATGGGAAGAAGCAGTTTTTCGGTTATTCCCAAAACTCTGAATAGGGGAGCTGTTGGCTTTTGGATAGTGCATGTTCTGAATCATCATACCCACCAGTATGGTACCTGGGTTGTGAGGTGATTCTCTATTAGCAGTGGATTTCATTGTTGGACATGAATTTCTTCTTTTTTTTCTTTGACTGCTCAGCTCATCCGCTCCCATTAGAACTCTCAATAATGCTATGATACCCCGAATACACAGAATGACATTTCTGTGTATTTTAACACGGTAACCCTAATCCTCTCAACTGACGTTCAACTTCTCGAGCATCCCTCTACATGTTTGACCAACGGCTAGTCCCACACATCAAACACCACTTGTCACAATACTTGCGACACCTCCGTTTAAAGAAAGCACCCCTACCATGTGGGGATACCGTGACCGGGCATATTCTCATCCATACTCACACCCTTGGTCAGAACTTACCCTCAGTCGAATCCCCCAATCCCCGGTAGGAACAACAAATGGGAACCGGTAAAGTTGAATATGATGCAGAACTCGGCATACTCTAGAAGTATGTGGGAAAGAATCTAGGTAGCCCAGAGAGAATAAAAGGCTGCCGGTTTTCTCTTTGCTAGTTGTTATCGTTCAATACCCAATTTGTCCCTCTCTCCTCCGTCATCTGGGTTTCGGTCAATCGGCAATTTGTTCCTTTTTGTTTTCTGTTTTTTGTTGCAAGAATACTTGTCCAGTTAGGATATTCAAACAGGATCTTTATACTGCACAATTGTCTTGTGATACGATCCGACCGAGTGTTCAGACCGCTGTCCGGAAACCATTTTGTTGAAAGTTTACTCCCTATCCCATTTTTGAATAGCGCAGCAGCGTGGTATTTCTTTATTCATCCTAGTTACCGGTCCTCTGGTATCTGGTGTTTGACTTAACTTGTTTCGCCCAGGCGTTCGTTTTCACATAGCGGTGGCCTACCCAGAGAAGCGCAGCACTCGCCACGACGGCCAATCGCGAGGGAGTAAAGAGCATAGGCGAAATATCTTGGGTGGCCTGGGGGCCAAAGTGCGCCGGGCAGGCCACCGCAATTATCGAGTGAATTGGACCAAAAAGACTGCGGCAAGCGAGAAAGTGCTCGTGGAGAGTAAAAAGAATTATGCAAACAGTGGAAGGATCTCTATCGAGGACGGCGAGCCCTAAGTAGCTGCTAAACAGGGTCTCCGCCGAAGGAACCCTTTCAAGATTGAGATCCACAAGTCTTATGATATTTGAATTGCTAGGTCATGGAGAAGCTCATTGAGTTGTGATAGTCGCTCCAAATTTGAGATCCACATAAGAGCTGTTACCCTGTGCCTTTCTCTCTCCCCATACTCCCTTATCCGTCCTATACTCGCACCTTAAACATCACCCAAATCCAAGCCATCCGCGATTGTCCTAAGTTTTTGCCGTCCATTTTTAGGGAGATAAGAAATCTGGGTGTGTTTGTTAGTGATAGGGGCGAAATGTAATTTTCCGTCATGTTCCTCGGTCAAGTGTCGATAATACACCTAGAAATGCTGTTGATGATTTTAGCTACCAGACCACCATCCTTTTGCTTCCCGATCTGTAATCTTGTCCAAACTCCTCCTGATATATCCAATGATATCTATTCAATGATATCATTGCTGAGTTTTGTTGAGAATCACGAAGCTTCCATGGCTTGAAAGATGAGGCAAGAGTTGTTTGGCAATGGTTTGGACATGCAATGGTGGGACAAGCTAAGGAATGGGTTAGCGTGTGAGTAAGGATGTGTGAGAACTAGTGATTAGTGCAAGGAGAAGTGTTTGGAAAGTTTCAGGAGTTAGTACTAGGAATATCGGAAGTAACAGGTTACGCTCCGGAGGTCTAGAGGACAACCAGGTGTCGCACTATAAGAGTTAGAAAATCGGAGAAGAAGCACGAAGGTATCAGGACTGTCTGGAACAGCTATGGCTTAGGGGAAATGTTTTCGGCGATGTTTGAAGGAATGAGTGAAGGGGACGGTGTGGCATCATGACGGAAATGTGGTATGGAATTCTGCGAGGTTGACGGACAAGAAAGATGTTTGCAAAGGAACAGCTTGTGTATATATAGGACACCTCCGGCAACATAGATAGAACAAGGACCGCAGACACTCTCTACCGAAAATAGTCTATTTTATCAAGTTTCATGGATAAAGTGGCCACCTTTCCAGCAAGATGCCTCAATCTCGTCCCAGACGCAACCTCCTACGATTAGGAATATTCGCGCGTTTGGCGATTCTTCTTTTTAGAACCTGTCTCAGCAAACCTAGAACCTCAGCAGGATACTCCCCCACATGCTGACCCAGATCACCAACACATATCAACGTCTACTACCACCATATGACCGTCTGTATCATTCTCACAATATCGGGCACTCTTAACTTCCGTGAATACCCTTTTTGTAATCTTGAAAGGTTTGACTTATCTCCTCCGGCATCCTTTCCAATCCTCCAACAATCTGCTTCAGCATTGAATCGAGCAGGTCTGTTGGGGATTCCCGCTAGGCGGAATCAACGTAGGAACATGGAAGCTATGTTTTGCTCCTTCGACCTTGTCGCATAATCTGTCTGCCATTGATAAACTGGTATCGCTGCTCACCAGCACCAGCACCACTACCGCTCAGCATTTGCTCCCGGACCATCACTCTCACAGCGAATAGGTCTTGCAGATCGCCATAGCGGAATGAGGTCGCATGCTAAGATCCCTCCTCTCAAGAACTATTGTGCCGCCTCCGGAACTCCTCAGTTTGCAGTAGCTACCCTTCCATGTCGTCGGCACTGCGAGTATAAAGGTCCTAGTGTTGGATCTGTGGCTCGGGCTGGGGGAATCATGTCTGGACTTTAGACCAATTATCAGAAAAAGCAAGGTCATTTAACGTACTCGGCGTGTTGATGGAGTTCTTATTTAAGAAGTACTCATCCGCTTCCCCCCTTTTCCTTTCTTTAAATACCAAGTGGTGTAGTTGTTCCCGGTGTTGGTAAAAATTCCAGCAAGCTGAGGGAAAGCGGGGGCCCTGCCTGGCCCCGTGCGCAGTTGATGGTTGTCTCCAACGTTAATGTTTCCCTATGCCACCATGAAAATATTTGCATTCTAACACCTCGTGTGAAGCAGTTGGTATTGAGAATAAATACCGGTATATTGAAGACTTGAAGATTTCATTCCTAGCTTGCACTCGGCGCCAATTCTGCCCCCAAAAATGTAATTCTTCGACTCCTGGATACTCTGGCCTCGAGCTGAGCTTGAGCTGAAGTGGCAGGATTGCATGTTTTAGTAGAAACTGGTGTTGTTTTGTTTTATCCGCGTTTGTCCCGGAAAAGATATTTTTTTGGTATGTTCTCCACATTTCCTCAGAGAACATTTGAGCTACATATGTAGTGCATGGTCTGATTATTCTATATCTGAAGGTGTATCGTGATACCCGAGTAGTGTTTCGCAAAACCACTACGGTACGGCAGACAAATTATACCAACCTGACCATATATACTGCAGGGCAGTACAGTACAGGCTAGTTCATTTTCTATTTATACGAGAACTGGACCTTGGCCAGCACGCACCCAATCCGGAAGCTCAAATTAGTCGCGACCAGGTGAGTAAAAGCAAGCAGAGAAAAAGAATGCTGGCCACAGGATAATTCGCCTTACTCGCGATCGGAACACGGGATGAATTTGTGGGGCTAGTTGTATCGGTAGGTGAATGGGTGGGTATTCAGGTGTTGGCTCCGTATGGCGATAATGGGTGTGCAGATGCAAGAGGATGGAGGGTGCTGGTCTTGGTGGGGTTTCGTGTGAAAACCTTTGTGAGTTTTCCTACTATCATACGTTTCGATGAATAGCGACGGTTCGCGGTCGGGAAAAGGGAGAAGGAACGCTATGCGTGCAGGGAGCCGTATATATTTTCTTCTATGTTTTTTTCTCTTCCTCCTAGAGTAGGTGGGCTGGCCTGAGGTTATATGCAAGAGCTTTATTATACCTGTATCGAATTTTCCCATCTCTATTGTTTCCCTCTCCGAACTTGACTGGTTATGTCGTAGGATTAAAGCTAGACATTTTCTTCTTTTGATCCGGTACTGCCAAAAAGGGAGCGATTTCAATCCGATGAGATCAGTATCCTACCCATCACAATTCAACCGCCACGAGTGATAGTTGATGATATTTAATGGGAGGCGAGCGGAGATCCAAGATTACTGTAATATATACTGACGAAATTCTGACCAAGGGGATAATGGATTGTGGGATATGCTGTAGTTTTTGGCTCACCCGAAATAGGAGTTTCCTATCATACTCTTGACTTAGGAACAAACTGGCTGAACAGATTTCGCACATCACAATAGCAATTCCTGGTGAGGGATCAGAAACACAAAACCGAAATAAGCTAAAAAAATTGTAGAGGAAAGTTAACCAAGCCAAACAAAGCAGAAAGCCTCCCCTTCAAACCCGCCAGGAACTCTGATGCCCCGAAACACAATGTCCCATTTGTTCTCTACCGGGGAGAAATCTATCTAGTCTTCAACATTGTCATCAAAACCATGAGCAAGCGGGCGGGGGTCCGCCTCGGCAGCGGGAACGAACTCGAGCTCTCATGCCTCATCTTAGGCATAACCCTGTAGGCCTCTTGCATAAGAGGTTGCATAAGAGGGAATCCAAATAATTCTTTCCTCCGCCACATCCGTCGTCGGAGCCAGTTCCATGGTCGGGGCCACTCTTCTGAATTCGTTCTCCTTCTACCTCCTCCCCTTCCGCGCCTCTCTGGCTCCTCTGGCTCTCTGAGGTTCCTCACTCACAACTCCCTACACCCGGGAAGTCAAAATTCACAACAGGCTTGGAGATGCCCCCTCTTGATTATGGCAACTGGGGCCGGAGAAGGGGCTTGCTGGGTCTTGATTCGGCGCATGTCCCTTTCCATCGCGTTTCCTAGCTTGCACCCTTTGCGGCGCAGAGATAGCGCCCACGACCTGGCCTTAGCGGGCACCTTGGTACCCGGCTATGATGAACCCCCTCCTAATTTCTTCCTTGCTCGCGAAGTCGTATTGGCTATGACCCCTTATCCTTGCTAAGGATCATGTGGCATTCATTCCAATTTGCGGGAACCTTTCGTCCAGTCATATTTATCAGTCTTGCTGACTGTCCCCTCTCTCCCCGGGACAGTCCTTCCCATTAGTGATCTTGGAGATGATATCGTACTTCCCTGGCTCTTGGTGGAGCTCTTACCCCCCGGGACATGTTCACGATTGACGATGGGCATGATCGAACTCTCTGACTAACCCAAAAATTAAAATTTGAGGGCAGGGATTTCAATTGCCTCAGAGTGCCTACTGGCAGTAAGAGCCGTATAGATGAAAATTTTTCTACCCATGCCCGCCAGGATCAGTTGCCGCCACCCGCAGAAATCGGTTTTGTGTACCGAAGATTTATTTAAATCTTTATCCTAATATATAAAAATGCAGGAATACAGAAGAATGTGATAGAAACAGCCGGGCCCGCGCCAATAGAGCATGTGTGAATATAAAAATGAGACAATTCCGGGGACCCCAGCCACTACAAAAAGGAAAATTTCTTTGGGCCCGGAAGCCTCTTGAACATAACTTTCTGGGTGCTATCGGGAAAGGAAAACTCCCCCACCACAATATCATCAGGACGAGATTGACCCTCAGGGTACTTGATATCGTACTGCAAGACGAAGTAAGCAAGCATGATCTTCATCTCCTCGACGGCAAAGTAGCGACCGGTGCATGCATGCTTTCCGTGACCAAAGGCGAGGCTGCTGGCGGAGGTGGCAGCGCAACCGTTGCCCTTCGGTGCTGTGTCACCAGCCTCGAGAGACCTTTTGTACCAACGGAACCCATCGAACGTCTCGGGGTTGTCGATAAAGCCCTGGTCGGTGGAGAACATTGCGTTGGGGGCACCGAGCAGGGTTCCTTTCGGCAAGTAGGTACCGTCGGAAAGGGTCAGGTTTTTCATTGCCATTCTGTTGAAAGTGACTTCACGAATAATTAGACACCTGGAGCAAGGGAAATGGCGGTGATGCTCTTACAGAGGAAACTCCTTGTTCGCATAGATTCTCTGAAAAAACTATCGGCCTTTCTCATCTTCCGTATAGCCTCCCTGTCCAGCACTCCTCCGCTCTCAATAATTGCGTTTTCCATCTCCTCGCGGAGTGGTTGTATGCACTCCTGATGCTCGGCGAGGTCGAGTATCGTATTGACAAAGGTGGAAGATGTTGTATGAATTGATGCCAAACTAACCCCCAGCTGTAATTCAGACAAGGCATCGACGGTCTTGTGACGCGGCTCAACGAGATCTGTGAGCCATTCAAGAAGGTCGTTGGGATTCTGGTAAGCTTCTCCATTCTTTTCTGCAAGCTTCTTTTCTTCAAAACGTTTTCGGACGATAGGAGTTAGGAGGGACTGAGCCTTCGTTTTATGATTTTCAATAATTTTCGCTGAATTCCATATATAGGCATAGAATGGACGAATCAGTTTTGGAATGGCGTTGAGCTTCATGGCCGTCTTGAAAATATCTCCGGTGAACGCGATTGAGATAGTCAACCAATCCTCATCGCGGCATAAAGGAAGGCCAATGAAGGACCTGGCACTAACACGAGCGACGATTCTTATCACAGCGGTGACAATATCTACTGGTACCGGCTCTGTTGCAATAAACTTTATCAGCATATACCCCCGGGAAACAAAAACGGGATTCGAAAATTGCAAACCGTCAGAAGTACACGCTGGAAGCTCCCTATCGAGAGCGAATTTTGTCTCTTCCATTAGTGGCCCTATCATATTCCCTGTTGGTTGAATTTTTATTAGCATCCCTGAATCTAAATATCGAGAGAGCTGCCGGGGGTCCGGCAAGAGTATCAGCGTGGGGCGGTGGTTTTTTCACTCTTTTCACCCCGGTATCTGCGATAACCGATAAAACCCGTAGGCGGTAATCTTTCTCATTGAAAGCGCGGCTATTTAGGGAGTTCATTACCTATATTTTGAGTGAGCTTGGTTTTCGTCGCATCCCGGACGTACTCGGTATCCACAAATCGGTTCATTCCTGTATATTCTGCCATCAAAGTCTTTATCAATGCACGCGATCAGTACTCGTTAACTCAGGAATAATATTTAGAGTGATGTGGTTCCTACCCTCGCGGAAGCATGAGCAAGACTAAGAGTATCGTCTGGTGCATTAGAAAGCTCCCTGACTTGGGCATGCGTAAGGATGACCTTGTCGTAACTGTTGGTTGAAACAACAAAGCCTTTTCCATAGTTCTAGTAAGATGGACAATTATTAATACCGTGCTTGTCATAGTAGTTGATACCTTTTCCAGATGGATGGTGTCTAGAATTTTGAGCAAACTTTATGAAGACTAACCCTGTAATAAGCATCCCTCACCATTTGGAATCCATTAAAGAGAAACTTTTGCCTTGCTTTGACTCGCGCGAAATACCCCGGGGATTCGACTCCAACTATGGGAAGCTTGGTAGGGCTATGAATTGACCATTCTTTGATCAAGAGGAGGAACAGTCCTAGGAAAATTAGCGCAAGAGTGGTACCGAACAGGTAGTAGCCATGAAGACTCTTGTCTTCAACGTAATCGATGAGCTGCACAAAGATACCCATGATTCCGGGTGTGAGTTGTTTGTCAGTTGGGAAATCAGAAAAAGTGGAAATCTTCGGATCGGGAGACGAGGGGAAATTGGAAAATAACTTCTTCTTTTAAAGGCAGAATTTTTGTTAGCAGGGAGGTGAGGCAGCAGAATAAGTGGCTCCGGTGAATGCGGTGTTCGGAACTAGCCCCCCCATCTTGGCGGTCCTGCAGGGCCGCTAAGAATACCGAACTAGACAGTGCCACTATCTATGGTCCATTTAGTCCTGCGGATCTGAGAAAACGGCAGGTTTTGGCAAGAAATGCTCGTACAGCCCAACAAAGTGAGGTATTATTTGCAGCGCTTGCAGCCGGAGTGCGGGAGCTAGTAGCCGGTCTCACGTGGGCGGAGAAACACGAAGTGCCGGGAATTCTCCACTACTTCTTTTCGGCTTCCTTTTCTATTGTCCATTCGATAGCTTAGCGGTGCTACTGGGTGTGCTGGCTTATCTTGAACCAAGAATCGTAGTGTGTGCTCGTTGCATTATCAGAGATATCAAATGCTGGTGAATATTCACACTAATGAATGACACCTCACAATTCAAGTTACAAAAAAGCGTCAGAGGTCCTTGCGGGTAGACACATGCAGCATGCTGTCCCCACATTCCAATACTTGAATGAGCCTAGAGTGGGGCCTATCGGCTTGCCCAATCGTTCTGTCTGTGGTAAAATCCTTGCCAGGGCCGGGAGACTGCAACTTGTTCAGAACTCCTCCCCCCCCCCAAATTCTCAAGATGGACAGAATCCCATTTGGAAGCACTAAATAGATAAAGTAGGAGAAGAGAGGGAACCTGAGAGTAAATCCTAGTTGTAAGACAGTATGTAAAATTTGTGACTGGAAAAATAGTAAACAGACGCAGGAGTGAACAAACTACAGGTACAGTTATTTATTTTCAAGTTTCGGCCAGCTAATATCGAACTTCCCAAATATCTGGACACCTTAATGCCAAGACCCGCCAATGCAGAGACTGTTGGAGCCGGGATGTCCTGATATTAAATTTTATGAAAATTGTGAGGATATCGAACTCCATATGGAAGCCATCCACAGAAGAGGAGTGTGGACGGGAGCGCAACTTCCGAACCATGTGGTTTGTACGAGTAGCCTTCAAGCGGGTTTATTTAGGCTAACTAAAGGGGCACCGCCGATTCGCCAAGGGGCTAGCCAGCTCCTACTCCGCCTTTCCCGTTGCGCATCCCGAGAGCACCACCCGCTTTGCAGTCAAGAATTCCCTGATTCGGAAAAGCGGGTGAGAGAATATGAAGAAAAGAGACGCTCAGCCCGCCTGGGGGGACAAAAAATCGGAGATTACTGGAGGAGACGACTCCAACGACATAGAACTTGGTTCATATCTTTGAGTTGTTGCCATAATAATTAGCTGATGAAAACGGATAAGGTACGGTAGTCTCACCCAGCCCAAGTACCGTTGACTCTCGGAACAGCATAAACACGGATTATCCCATAAACAGATGTGACATGCAGATTCCGCACGTTCCATTAAAGGAAGGTGACCTACCACTTTCGGGTAGCTAATGCGTGTAGCCACCCAATCGCTTCAAGGTTGAATTTGATGATTATGATGATTAATCACAACCTGGCCAATGGATGGACTAAAACTCGTAACTGTGCGGAATCTGCATGTCTAATCCGCTTATGAGATTAAGGTCGTTACCAAGGGAAGAGGGAAGGAGGGAACTGTGTGGAAAAACAAGGGCTTCTCTTGCGCATGATCGGTCGCACACAACCCCACTTGTTTAACGAAATGTGAGAACAGGAGAGAGGTTGAGGAGCATGGGAAACGGCCAATTTCGGGAATTATTTCATCCGGTGTAATGCGAAACTTCACAACATCGCTTCCATCCCTTACCTCTCAACCTTCAGGCATCCTTCTGCTTCCCCCTTTGAATAGAATAAGTAGAGAAACATCTGGCATTTCGGCCATGATACGAGTTTTTGCTTCCGAGTCTTCTGGTTCTGCATACCAGAAAAAGTGCAAGCACCGTTTTCAACAGTATCGCGCGATATTAAATTTTCTATCGTGTGTCGAAGAGTGCCTAGGCAAAATTGAGAGCCGGGCAACTGGGGGAAAGAAGAGGATTGATGAAGACGGTATGGAGCAAAGACTGCCAGCCTAGCCATCTGCATTAAAATAATTAACTTTCCCTGCCAATTCTAATATTGTGAGTCTCACAGCAATATCAATCATCGACATGCCAGCAGACAAAGGGGAGGTATCTATCGTGGGTTTGACATCTGTCCTTTGTGCTTGAAAAGAACACATTAAATGATATCGGCACCCCACCACCCCGCACCATGAACATACCTCCATTCCTGACCCTTTCAGCTTATTGCTCAATGTAATTGCTGCCTTTTTGAGCCCCTTGAGAAAATTTCAATCATGCGGCCTGGGTTGTGGGGGTCGACCAGTATCTGGCTCCGGCGCCGGTTCTCCCTAGCCCCATGCAGCTCACACGTGGATGATTACTTGACAACACACGACATAACTCTAACTTGGTCGGAAATTCAAAAAGAGGTTTCCTATCAGGTTCCTGGCTGCAAAGTGGCCAAGCCGTTTCCAATCCCTCTTTTTTTTCCAGGTAAGTCTCAAGGAGCCTGCACTGGTACAGTTGTAGCCTAGCTTATGTGAGATATAGAGTACTAGGTTGTATTCAACCTCTCACAGGGATAATGACATAAGCAAGAACAAAGAGGAGTGGTTGTGGTTTCGACAAGGGTTGGATAAGTTAGACTAATTTTTATCTGTCCGAGCGCAGTTCCAGCATACAGCCACGCGAGTAGCGAGAGAACAGGGTTGGCGACCGAGGAACAAATCGGAATTTATGCTCCAAGTTCAGGACCGGTATAATATTCATAATATTCATAGAACGGTAAAGCACAATCCCGTATCACGCCTTATCACTCTCACCAAATAATTGTGAGCAAGTAATACACATAAATATATTGGCGGTTCAATTCGGGATATATAGTACCGGTAAGCAGCTCGTTTAGGAGCGAGTGCGGAGAATTTTGCTTGTAAGATCGGCTATTGATCTCGCCAATCGCTTAGTATCTGCGCTCGTATTCGTCTGGCTATCTGCCATGCACCAGTATGGCGCCGGATAGCCGAAGCCCGTCCTCGAAGCCAATTCGATACAAAATTCCTAAGTAAGTTTGGAACGGCCACTTCCTAAGAGGATATAATACCACCTCCTCCGGTAAAAATTTTTGAACTGTACTTGTAAATTAGAACTACCGGTATTCCATGGTCTTGTTTTCGTCTGGGGCCATGCAGAGTCGTTGTTGCGGTTAGTGAGTCAGAATTGAAGATGTTGCACAGCTTTATCGAACGGCCGACCGCAGCTTGATTCTAGTTGAGGTCAGTCGTTTTTGAGAATCTGGATAAGCCCCCTAGTAAGATCTGTTGCGCCATATTTTTTCTTATTTGTCTCGGATGCTGCCGCCAAAAGATCATCTTTTCCCTGTGTTTTCCCGCCCTAATTCAGAGGGAGAAGTTCTGTACGTCCTCGCTCAATTTGAGTTTTTTTCACGGAAGTGCAAAAGCGGATAGATGCCCTTGAAAAGTGATTCTTCGCAAAGCCACTCGAGGGATGATTTTTGAAGACTTTTCTTCTCGAGATCTAATGTCGATAATTTAGTATACCTGGAATATACCCGGAATTTGCGAGAGATTTGGGTCGAGAGCTGGTTTTGATCGACCGGTACCATATTGATGTGGATAGAAATTCGAACTGCCATGTATTATAGCAGTGTATAGTAAAAAACAGCTTTTCTTGATCTCGAACAAGTATAAGTTTCTGTCCGGGCTCTCTTTTCCGCTTCGAGGCCAAGTTGAGCATGGCGGAGCTCAATTCACCATGAACTTGGGAACCGATTACAGGTCACGTGATCTCCGTTGGAGTTTTGACGAGGTTATGGTGGTGGTGGGAGGGTCGGGTGCGCTCAGCACAAACCCTAATATTGATTAACTCAAAATTACAATGTTTCTTTATGTTAACTTAGCATGAAACTGCGCCAACGAGTTTCTGAGCAAGAAATGAGAAATTTGAGAGCCATCAAATTTATCTACTCGTCACAGGTAAGAGGTGTCGGGAAAGAGGGGTCGTGAGTTTGAATGAGAATTTGGATGCTTGTTGATTTCTTGACATATTTTGCGGTTTCGGGTGTCTCTTGTTTGCTATGATAGCACATAAATCTACATGCGGGGAAAGGTTACTCGTTTCTCTACGTAGTGGCCGGGAAACTGCCGTGGTACGGTTGCAACAATACTCCCCACTTGCACCGTAGCTGATGACGCACAAGGCTAGGAAACAGCCCTCGACTTTTTTCAACCTACGGGAATTCAATCAACACCCCCAGCTACCAGATTTGTCCTTTAGCATTCAAAACAACGAAAAGGAGGAAAAAAAATGCCTTGCTCTTTCATGGGTAAGATCAACTCTTTCAATCTGTCAAATGTTTTGAGAGTATGTCTTTGCTGATGACCAGTCTGACATCTTCAAGGTTATCTCCACTTCGGCCCGCATCTGGCACAAAGGAGTTTGAACCCAGCTGGCTCACAACCTGGAATTGCTGCCGCAAGCGGGCAAATTCCAAGTGTGGTGTGATAGAACCCAACTGGAGGGCCCCCAGCATGCGTCTTTGTTTTACTGAGGCGGTGGCAGCCACTGGGGCCTATTTCAGGTGAGGCGCAATACTGGGAGAGAAATATAAAGAGTGGTTGTACGAGTACTGGTGAGCAGTAATCCTAGCTCACTGGTGATGGACAGGTTATGCGGCAAAGCCAAGAGGAAAATATAGTTTTCACGTGCTCCTATATCGATTCTGCCGGAAGGAGTAGTATCCGACAAACATGCTGGTTTCACTACTGAAACTTATCGTTGGTTGATTGGAAAGAATCCCTGATGGTATAAGTCCTTTTCGGAAATTGCAAAATGTTTATCAGTGGGAGGGGACTACGATTGCTCGAAATTTTGTAGATCCTGCAGGGTATCACATCGCCACAGCTGACGTATATGTGTTATGTTGTGGACGGATGCATGGAACCGCATCCACCTGAGGTTCTAGATTCGTTAAGACAAATTCTAGAGAAGTTGCCGAAACAGGTGGGTGCTCATAACCGGAAGACGACACATCCGAGGAGAGATTGACCGGCAACTGGACGGGAGAGCACCAGTTCTGTCCATAAATCCCAACAATAATGATATTGTTGGATATGACCGGATGTGATTGAGTAAGCATACATCTCTAGATGCTGTAGATAGTGGTCTTGAAGCCGAAATTATGAAAGAAATTAACGAGAATATCACAGGGCGGTGCGGTGGAAAAATACTTTTACATTTGCCGCCGGCACTCACATATTTGCAGCTAGCACTCAAATTTAGACTTTCACTGATTCCTATACCCATTGATGCTATCTTGCGGGAAACTACAGCCCAGGCGGGGGATGAAAACTTGTACAATGACAGGTTGCTTGGATTTGAACGATATTTATAGGGCGGATAAAGGAGCCAGGTGGAGAGAAAACCAGGTTCAGGGTGACTGCTCTAATATGGGCCTCATGTTCTGAGCAGCTAATACAACTCTGTGAACTTCTCCACATCCCAGCAGTCTAGATTGGATCTACCGATATCAATTCTGAAAGGATTCCTTCACTGGAGATATTGTTGGGCTTTCTGAAGGCTTGAAGTCGTCGGCAGTCTCTTTGGTGCGATTCACGCGATGATGGCGAAAACATGTTTGATATACCTCAACTTCCAGAGCATTAAGGACATCCCGCATACTGTCTTTGCTCTCCCTCAGTCGGTTCTATTTCACAGACATCCTTCTTTCTTCTAAGGGGTTCAGTCAAGGAGAGAGGCTTCCGGGGATGCGGTATCAATTGCCCTCAAGCATTTCAATCAAGTTGAAGCCGTATATATACTACGCTACTTCTGGTGCATCTCGTTTCTGGGGCAGGTCGATATAGTTGTGATATCTCTCCGGTAGTCGCCTTCTGGGGTCTACTGGACTACATTGTGCATCAGTTTTCGGCATTCTTGAAATCACTGCTGCGGTCACAGACCAGCCAAATTAAGAGTTCAGCAAAAGGAATTTTCTGGATATTACGCATCTCATATGGGCTGCTATATGTGGACGAGAGGAGGTAGCAAAGCTGCTTTCGGAACGTCAAACTATTATCATCGGCAAACCGGGTAAATGCTTTTATGGGACAGATGGCTTGAGAGCTAAGGGATCGCATGAGATCAAAATGGTCCTAGGAAAAATATACCAACCCAACATGTTGGAAAAATGCCATCAAATACTAATCATACTGGCTGCTGAACTTGGGAACACGGGGGTGGTGAAATCGCTTATTGGAAAAGAAGGATGTCAAGTCTGATGCGGCTGAGGGCATGCGCCAGCTATCATACTTGGAGGGAAAGATATCAAACCCAACACGAGCGGCAAAGCTGATCGAAAACCACCCCCGTGGGCTACCGAGAACCAGAATATGGCATGCGTACATCCTCAAACCGCTGCACAACTCAACACCGATAAAACAAAATCTTCACTACCATCCTCAAAACCGCAGCGTGTCACCCATTTACCAGTTAAACAGCCACCCATGTGCCCACCAGCTGCTTCACCCCCGGCCAAATGGCTCCCGTGTCCGCCCCTGGACTACCCAGAAATCTTGTGGATATCGCTGTCCCTCTCTCTCTCCTTCTCTGTTTTTCTGGATCTATTCTAAAACAACTCTATTGAAGCCACCCCGGTGTGCAATTGAGGGTGCAAACCTAATGTCCGCATACTCATCTGTGTATTCAGTAGTACTTCACTAGTGGTTGTGTCAGGATTTGCAATTTCATATGGGTACATCTCTGGATATAGGTGAAGAGGTACTATCCTGTAGTTATAGTTGGAATTTTCCTTCTATGTTTTGGTTCTCACATTACTTCTTTCGCATAAAAACACCTCATTAAGTTTTAGATTCATTACTGTCTCCCGCTTATATTTTTACACCCCCGCCCATTCTGTCTTTTCGCAAAACAGTCTTCCACCTGAGGGCAATATATATGAACTGAACCCTAAGATCAGAACTCCTTTACCCTGCCTGCGGCTATCGGAAACGCGATATTTTAGCCACAACCTCTTGATACTTACGGCGACCGGGAAGGTAGTATCATACTTGATGCGTCATACTTGAGCTCCTTATGATACCCCTGCTTACCTCCAAATCTGTTGTAGGCCGGACGCAAAAGAAAAGAAAAAAAACAGCACCTTGACACGAGTACGGTGTTTTCATAGTGGGCAGCTGTGATCTGACTTATTTCTTTACCCCTCGATACTCTTCAACCCCCCCCCACCCCCCCCACCTATTCATGACCTCACCTAGATCCGACAGTACATACCAACGCCGAACATGTCTAAAAATTCAACATTGCATCTGCAGAAGGTTCGGCTTCCGGAACCAAAAATACACCCCCGTTCACCGGCGGAGATTAAGAACAATTGGGAATGTATCCGGCTTTGTAGGGAGTATTGGCGCTCAAAGATGTATGAGGGGGAGAGGGTAGGCCATGCTTGGGGCCTGCGGTGCTAGCGATAGGAATCTCTAAGGAGTCAGAGTCTTGGCTTTATATTTCTTTCAGTTTAATTTTTTATATTTTTTTTACGGGGGATTGTGAAGGATGTTCGTCATGTCACCCTCCTTTATTGTGTATTAGGGGAAAGTAGAGAGATGGGTGTAGCGAACAGTGATCTATTTCTCTTGGGTTTTCATATGTTTTGGCACAATTAGCTTTCTTCCTCGGACGTGTTTTGGGTTAACTGGAGGTGCAGAGTGACAAGCGATCACGGCTACTCTTGTTCTGCCATTCAAACATATCACTTCATTTGGTTCACGTCTGTTCCCTGTGCAAGTTTGAGAGTAGTAAACAGGAATATTTTATTTAGGAGCGTCAAACAAATTCTCAGCAGCTCTAACCTTAGTTCATGCTTACTACGGTATTACCAACTAGTTTGCAACACCCCGGTCAAGCTCGTAAACCACATGAATTTAGTTTTCTTCTTGAATATCAATTCCCTTGCGCGGGAGTCTCGGCTCACCATCCTCATAATCCTGGCCCGCTTCGGCCCTCACCATGTCGGTGATCCATTTCCCATTAGGCTTGAGATCTTCGTCTCCCGCAAGCTTGGCGGCAAGGTAAAACCAACGCGCAGTATTTCCAACAGTTCCAACTTCATCGCTTACACTGGCCTTCGCATACTCACTCATCCTGGTGTAAAGATCATCGTTGGTGTACAAATCGAAGAGATGATCGGCAAAAGACTGAGTATCTCCAACTTCCACGAGAAACCCAGACTTTCCATGTTCGATCTGCAAGGGAATAGCACCAGCTCTCGTGGCAACAACAGGTTTTCCATGGTGCAGTGCTTCAGAGACCTTGACCTCGAATCCTTCACGCAAGGATAGTTGCACAACCAGCTTCGCAGTGGTTAACAATGCATTCAACACTAGCATAAAGGTCAGATTTGCATTCCAAACTACCATCAGCCAAGAAACTTACTTTGATCGCTTGGTCCAATTCTCATGACCACCACATCTTTCGCAATCTCGGCATATTTCTCGTGTTCGAGCAATTTTATGGTTTCATTATAAACGATCAACGCATCCGGATCATCAATAGCCCCGTGTCCACAACTAAAAGTTCATCAGTACAAACTTGTCAGAACAGTGGTTACTTCAAAACAAAGGAGAGTTCAACGTACGGCAACAACTGAGGAGGAAGAATTTCGGGAGCATCTCTGGCTATACGGGTACACAATTTGTGGTAAGATTCAATAACGTCGGGAATGGCTTTGCTAGGGTCGAATCTTGCAATCTTAACGATATACTCCCTTTCGGGATAAGTAAGTTTGTTCCTAGGAGACAGTAACAGTATTAGTAATTTTCTCTACTGGAAGGAGTAGCTGTTAACTTACATCTTCAGCTCGTCGCAAGAATTCCGGAGATTGTCATGATAAAATCTTAAATCCCCTTCCTCCAATGGTTTATTAAGACCATCAAGCCTGTAATTATTAGTTCTGGAAAATAACCCCAGGGGAAGGGAACACACCAATCAGTGCAAGCAGGCATTAACCCAACCATCGCCAATGGAACACCATGCGAACAAACTTGTCCACCGGATGACTAATAAAGAGATCCGCCTGCTTTACGCAATTCCATATCCACTGCCAGACCTGTTCCTGAGGGCTCCCAGGCCTCTCCACAAGATCGCTACGGATTTCAATATGGGAACGGTAAATAATTTTGACCTCCGGGCGGACCTTTTTGATCAATGGAATCAGTGCCGGCATTTGGGGATCGTCTATGATAACGACATCTGCTCCACCTGGGGCAAGAGGGCCGCCTGGGGAAAGCCAATAGAGCTTAGCATTTTCCGCGGTCCACTCATTGAGTAAGGCCTGCTGCTCCCTGTCAAATCTTGCTTCAGGATCCGCCACTCCTTGGAGGATGTTGTGGTTCGTCTTTGTGATTCTAAAAACCTCCGCGTTGGGCCTGGGAATATACCTGTCACACACATCAGTAAATCAATGTTAACCACTATAGATAAGAAGCTGATGAAAACAAACCAATTCAACTTGACACCTAATTTAGTACAAACCTAACCAAAGCATGCCTCATCAAAGCAACTCCACCGCCCTGTAGGGTTGCTGAGAAAAAGGCTATCTTAGTTGGCGGACATTGAGGATCCCCTTCAGTCTGGCCACCCCTATATCCCCTAAGGTGATATGCGTATTTTAGGACCGTATTCCAAGTACCGTTGTGTACGGTGTTTTGGGATCCTTCCAAGTTTCCAAACAATTTAATAGCCCCATCTGCGTCCGGTAACACCTCATTTCGGAAAGAGAATGTGAGAGCTGGGTTGTGGTTAGAATCAAACCACCCAACACACTCTCACTAAGCCAAGCAACATTTCACGCTAGGAATTACTGCATGT
>NW_003299109.1:487273-507075 GCF_000151645.1 Tuber melanosporum
CCGTGACAGTGAGTAGGGTAATGCAGGAATCAATGTCATGAACCCCATCATGAACTATGATGCCAATTCTCACAGTATTATCACCATCCCTAATTGCGGATGCCCCAATATACAGTGGCTGATTTTTCGGGTTAGCGGACATCTCGCGGAGTGCGACAGCGGTGAGCGGAAAGAAAACAGAGCAAGCAAAAGAGGAAATTCAATAGAGAGATATCATAACAGAACCAAATAGCAAACAAGCAAGTATGGATGTAAAAAGGAAGTGGTGATAAAATGAGGAACTAAAGGAATCAAACTCACCACAAGTAAAATTTCATCCCGTGGAGCGTCAGAGTCAACCATACTTGGCGGATGTGGTGAGAAAAAAAAAGATGTTTGATGAAGAGGTTGATAGATCCGTTAATTTCAATTCAACCCAGTGAAGGAAGGAGAGAAACGAAATTTCAAGAACTTTTGTGCCTTGCCGCCTGTCGGGGAAGTGCTGTGATGAAGGGTGCTTCGTGAAGAAAAAAGGGTGAGGAAAAAAAAGGGTGAGAAGATCCCATTTATTTCTTTGGGAAGTGGAGGCTGACAGAGCGAAGCCACTAAGGTAGGTATGAGGGTACGTACCAGACTACGTGTATGCCGGCTTAGAAAACCACCACACGTGTGCGCGCGCGCTCTTGAAGCGGTTACCATATACGCAGTCGGAATCTCAATGGTACCTGCTTGCTTACGCAGGAATATGGTAATTGAGTTTAAGCCTAAGGACCCAAGTGCTAAATCTCCGGTGAATACGTGCTTGGTTTCCTAAGTCTGCAATTGCTGAAAAAGTATGGAGAGCATCCTTCGCTATCGACCCAGTTTCACGATAATCTGCCATGGGATTGTGAAATGATGATACGGCGGGTCAGCTTTGAGCGGTTCCAACTTTTTTGCAACAACCAAAATGATGGTGCACTACCAAGGCTAGGTCATCTCATGTCTGTGTCTGAGAGATTTAGACGTGCCAGCAATAAACAGAAGGAGTAGAATCAAACTCTTTCCAAGGTTCCTGAAGTATACTATTTGCCCCATAGAAAGTAGGAAAATGAGGCTTGTTTGTCATAAGTTGATAAGACGTGAGCTAGGCCTTGTTGCGGTTACAGTGCGACTAAGGCAGGCTGGACAAGGCAATCTATTGGGTTGCTTTCCGTTACTTGATATTATGATGGTAGCAGGGGGACAGCTTGCTGAACCAAGGAGTACTCGCATGTTAAATACTGAACCGGAGGCCGTACAACGGAGGTTTATGATTTTGATATTCTGGGTGGGCAGTCTCCGGGGGAGGGGGGGACGCCTGTTCTCACACCCGAGCGTGTATTCTGTAGCTGGTTCACTGGGATAATATAGAAGATTTCTTTGGATGTATTTATTTGGTCCTTATTGCGGGGGGGGGTGTATGGAAAGCGGTTTATCGTAATCCCGCACTACTTCCTAATCCCTACAATACCAATTACGTATTAGTTATTCTAACTTGCCCTAGAAGCCCACAGGGATATACCGAGTGGGCGGGTCCATGGATTGATGCCTTGAAAGAGTGTTACCTGAATAGATGAAAACGGTGAACCCAAATATCTGGTCCGTCCGCCTTCTGGTGCGGCAGGACGTAGGGCAGTGTATGGGAGGATGCCCGTACAAAGATGGGCATCTTGGCGCCAGTCCAGACAGCTGCCCTGGATAGACGGGAGGGCCCTGCAAATTTCTCAAGATGTGGGATGTACCAAGTCACTGCAGGTGGCCATTGTGCACTGCAGGTAATGAATTTGAAGAGCTCCCCGGGTGAGCGGGTGGATAGCACCTAGGAGTTGGTTTCATACTGTGGTAGTGGGGGCGTGAGCATATGGAAGCATGGGGGTTCCTAGTCCTGTGGGCTTACTAACTCCTTGTCAACGACTTGTTGTGGAGAACCATGCCTCCTCAGAAAGGTTGGTGAGGTTTTCTTGACCGCGGTGCCTGGGGATAGTTCGGAAGTGTTATGCTAATGGAGAAGGGACGTTGTGTGTCGTAGATAAGTAGTAGCTATATTTTCCTTCTCTTTATTTTTCTTTTCTTCCCTCACTCTTAGTATCTGTGGGCCGGTCGGAGATAGTCAAGCTTTGTAGTGCTCTCAAATTTATTGAGCCTCCCCTCTCTATACTTTCTTTCTCGGGTCTTAACTACTTATGCCACCCAATTGAAGTCCCCTTCTCTCCCGTTTAGTGCGTCACTATCAAAAATAGAGCGACTTCAGCCAAGCCAAACGGGTACCCTGTTTTCCTTCAAAGCTCGCGAGTGATAATTGATGATACCGAACTAAGGTCTCGCGGAAGGCTGAAACATTGTACCGTAGTGTACGGACCAAACAGTAATCGGTGCGGGGGCCTGTGGGATATGCTGTAATGTTTGGGCCATTAGGAACAGGAGCTTCCCACTCCATAATCAGCAACAAACCAGCTGGATAGACCTCGCATATCTCAACAGCGATTCCACGCGGTGGTGTGGTCGTATAGGTAACCCAAAACCGAAATAGACTGAAAATAATGAAGGATGATAGAGCAAATTCTGAAAGCGGTCAAGCCAGGAAAAAGCAGAGCCTCCCCTTTCAACCCCACCAGGACCTTTCATGCATGCACCGGAACGCGATAACCCCATTGTTTTCCAAAAACCTTTCGCAGCACGGACCCCGCTCCCGCGGCTAGGCCTTGGCCTCCATCCCCATGCCCCACCGGCTTCTTCTTCGCTTGCGCGGTTACTCCGGTGGTGACCTCTTCATCCTCGCGCTTCCTTGTAGCCTTTATCGCGGCAAATTGCCAAGTTATCCTCACTTGCAAGAACCATTCTTCCTCTTAAATTTCTTGGCCCCCATGGGCACCTTGTCCTTGGCTGGTGCGAATTTTCCCACTGGTGATCTTGGGGGTGAGAACGTGCTTTCTTACCTGTAGCTCGAGCCCTGCATTTAAGCTTAAGCAAGTGCCGATGATTTATTGTGAGCGCAATTGAGCACTGCGACAGACGAACCGTGAAGTTAAAACTTTAGAAAAGGAGGTCAATTTTCTCAGAGTACCCACTGTGGTAGGGGGCACCATATAAGGGAGAAACTTTCTGCCAACGCTTAACAACGCTCGTTGCTACATTGTGGTATATCAATTTTGGGTTGCCGGAAATCCATTTAATTATTCAGATAATATGATCAAATGCCAGAATACAAAAACAGGTGAGAATAAAGAAGTAGGTGTATAGCAATAGTGTATGAAGTGAGAAAGTTCCAGCCATCCCAGTTACTACAAAAAAGAAAATTTTTTCGGGCCCGGAAGCTTCTTGAACATAATTTTCTGTGTCCTATTGGGAGACGCAAGTTCCCCTATCTGAATGTTAGGGGGACGAGATTGACCCTCAGGATACTTAATATCGTATTGTAAGAGGATAAAAGTCAGAATAGTCTTTATCTCCTCCACAGCAAAGTAGCGACCAGGGCATGCGTGCTTTCCGTGACCAAAGGCGAGGTTGTTGGAGGAGGTAGTGGCGCTTCCGTTGCCCATCAGCGCACCGGCCTTAGCTTCGAGGGTCTTTTTGTACCAGCGAAACCCATCGAATGTCTCAGGGTCCTCAACAAAATCCGGATCGGACGAAAACATTAAGGCAGGTGCAGCAACCAGAGTTCCTTTCGGCAAGTAGGTGCCATCGGAAAGAGTCACGTTTTTCATTGCCATGCGATTGAAAGAGACTTCATAAACAATTAGACACGCGGAGTAAGAGAAAAAAGGCTGCGATGTGCTTACGGAGGAAAGTCCCCATTCTCATAGATTCTCTGAGAAAGCTATCAGTCTTTCTCATCTTGCGTAGAACACCCCTATCCAATTCTCCTCCATTTTCAGAAATTACTGTTTCCATCTCCTCGCGCATTGGCTGAATGCAATCCCGGTGCTCAGCGAGGTCGTAAATCATAGTGACAAGGGTACGAGCTGTTGCGAAAACTGATGCCAGGCCAACCAGTAGCTGCAATTCAGACAAGGCATCGACGGTCTTGTGATGTGGCTCAACGCGATCTATGAGCCATTGGAGAAGGTCGTTGGGACCCTGATAAACCGCCCCATTCTCTTCCGCGAGCCTCTGTTCTTCAAAGCGTTTTTGGATGGTAGGAGCTAGCAGGGTCTGCGCCCTCCTCTTATGCGATTTGATGGTTTTTGCTGAATTCCACATATAGGCGTAGAATGGGCGAAACAGTTTTGAAATTGTGCCGAGGTTCGAGGCCGTCGCGATAAGATCTTCGGTGAACGCGATTGCGAGATTCAACCAGTCCTCATTTCGACATACAGGAAGGCCAATGAACGATCTGGCGCTAACACGAGCGATGATTCTTAGGGCGGTAGAGAAAAAGTCTACCGATACCCATTCTATATTGCAGTGAGCTTTATCGGTATCTACCGCACGGGAAACCAAAATGGGCCCAGAAGAAAGTACCAACCATTGGTAGGAAATCCCGGAAGCTCGGCGTCCAAGGCGACTTGTGTCTCTTCCAGCTGGGCGCCTAGCATGTTCCCTGTTGGTTAAATTTATTAGCATATCTGAATAAAAATATGGGTACAGCCGCGCCGGGTCAGAGAAGAGTATCTGAGCGGGGTGGTAATTTTTTCTTATCTTAGCCGCCAGAACTGATGGCAAGATATGCAAGCATTTTTGGTGTTTTTGTAGAACTGCCCAAAAAACTTTTTCTCATCGCAAAAATGTGTCCATCTAAGGAGCTGGGAGTCGGTTACCTAGATTTTGAGTGAGTTTGATTCTCGTTGCTTCCTGGAGATACTGGGTGTTCGCGAATCTAGCCATGCCCGTATATTCGTCCATCAACAACTTTATCAATGGGCATAATCAGAACTAGTAATCTCAGGGGCAATATTTAGAGTGGTGGGGTGTCTACTTTCGCAGTAGCATGAGAAAAGCTAAAAGCATCGTCCGGTGCATTAGAGAGCTCCCTGACCTGGGCGTGTGTAAGGATAACCTTCTCGTAGGAGTTGGTTATAATAACGAAGTTTTTTCCATAGTGCTAGTAAGATCGCATATCGTCAATACCTTGCTTTATTATACTAGTTGACTTATCTCAAGATATATGGTGGCATTAATTGGACTATATGAAGACTAACTTTGTAGTATGCATCCCTCACCATTTGGAATCCGTTAAAGACAAATTTTTGCTTTGCTTTGACACGCGCAAAGTAGCCCGGGGATTCGACTCCAACAATTGGAAGATTTGTGGGGCCATGAACTGACCACTCCTTAATCAAGAGAAGGAATAGTCCTAGGGAAAGCAACGCAAGAGTCGTACCGAAAACGGAGTAGCCATAAGGATTCTTGTTGTCAGCGTAATCGATGAGCTGTATAAAGATCCCCATTATTCCGGAGGTGAGTTGTTTGTCAGTTGGGAAATTAGGGGAAGTAGGAAGTTTCGGATCAGGGTATGAGGGGGAGAATTAGACATGACTTTTAAAGGCAGAGATTTGAATAGTATAGGGAGGTGAGGTAGCAGGGATGAGGGCTTCAGTGAATGTAGTGCTTTTCTATTGCTTCGGAGCCCTCACAACCCTGCGGGGAGACCGCTGAGAATACGGAACTGGACAAGACCATGATACAGAACCCATTTAGTCCTGCAAGTCTTGAGACCTGCAGGTTTTGGCAAGGGCCACAGCCCAACACGGTGGGACACCGCATAGAAGCCATTATAGGTTGGGTGGGGGAGCCTTAGCAGCTTGCACATATGCGAAGATGAAGCTCTTGGAATTTTCTAACCCCTCTTCTCACCTTCATTTCCATTGTTTCTTTTCTAGTTTTGCAGCTCTACTGATTGGCTTAT
This sequence comes from Tuber melanosporum, assembly GCF_000151645.1. Classification (NCBI taxonomy): domain Eukaryota; kingdom Fungi; phylum Ascomycota; class Pezizomycetes; order Pezizales; family Tuberaceae; genus Tuber; species Tuber melanosporum. Next base: position 493,119 of record NW_003299109.1, read on the forward strand.
TTCATTCAAGAACTGTGCTGTGCGCCTTGTTGCATTATAAGAGATCAATACCGAGAGACATCTCATGATGGTGACCACCCACACTCATGAATGACAACATATAATACAGGTTACAAACCAGGCTCCGAGGTTCTACCCATTAGTCACGCATACGGTGTGCTGCCCTCAAATTCTAAGACTTGAATGAACCTAGGGTAGAACCTGTCGTCTTTTGTAGCCCTTCTGCCAAACTCCGGGCAAAATCCTCATTAGGACTGGACGATATACGACTTGTGCGTTACCCCGCCCATCCCCGAATCTCAGCGCGGAAGGATTGCCGGCTGCGAACTCTGAATGGATGCTGCGGGAGAGCGGACGGAACCTGGGAACAGATACTACTTGTGAGGGAGGAAGGAAAAGTCAAAGTACGCAAAACTTGTTGGTGGAAAAATAGTAAATAGAGGGAGGAGTAAACAAGTTTACAGGCATCTCTTTCCAAGGCCAAGCCAGCTGCTGGTGAAACCCACAAGTGTCGAGGCATTTTAATGCCAGAGCAGACCAAAGCACAGATCATTGGAGCCAGGGTGTCTGGATACTTATGGAAATTCACGAGCATATAAAATTGCATTATGGAAGGTATCATCGGTATAAGTAAGGTGGGGGGAACTCAACTACCGTAAGAACTCAATCAATCGAGCCGTCTTCAAGTGGGTTTATTTATAGCTAAATTAATGTGCACCACCGATCTGGAAAGAGGTAAGCCTACTCCCACTCCACTTCTCCCGCTATACTCAGGCAGAAGGGTAAATGTAGCGCGTTGGTACAAATGTCTGAAGGAGTGCTGTGATAACTGCCGAGCTCCAAAAATAAATTAAGGGAATTAAAAAAATTGAGAGGAGATAACTTCTTACTCGCTAGACCTTAATTGCTTTCATTCTCTCTCTCTCTCTCTCTCTTTTTCGCGTGCTAAACAGAAGAAAATACTATCTACTCGCCATCTCCTCAGCACTGTTAGATCTATTTCCCGCATACACGGGGAAACCTGTAAACGTCAATAAGAATCTATCATACTTCTAATAGAGCACCTCGTAGATCCCTGTTTGTTACACCAACATCTGGGTGTCGCTAGACTTAATGCTCCCTCCGAATACATCTAGAGTATTGTGCAGTACATCTGGAGAGCACACCCACTTTGTAGCCGAGGACTCCCTACTTTGGAAACTCGGCTAAAAGCGCAGGAAAAAAGAGCTACCTTGTCGCTCTTGGACAAAAAAATCCAACGGTTTCAGAGGAGGCAACCCCAACAACATAAAGATCAGTCCATATACCGGTGTTACTACCACAATAACTGGCCCCCTTTGGATGGAGTTGATGGGGTTGATGGGTTGGTGAGCCCAGATAGGGTGAGCTCACTCAACCAAAGTATAGTTCCATAAAAACTCTTGGAACCCACTACCGTGACCGCATTATCGAGATCGCTTCTGGGCGGAGGTGCGCCGGTGCGGAAGCGGGGGGACTGGGGGGAATGGCCTCTCTTGAACGTGATTTATCGTATGATACCAAGTCCTCCACTTGTTCTGAAAACAAGATGAGGCGTGGAGGTTGAGATGCAAGGAAAAGAGCGATGTAGAGTAATATATCACAAAGGCTCGACCGTTGTCTCTCACACTTGTGAAACAAATAGACCATTTAACAGCTAAGAACATGCTAAATGATCTCTCGATTCCGCAAGGTTCCACTACCCTACGCTACAATTTTATTCCTGACCATTTCTATTCTCCATCCAACGCAATGATTGCCACTCCGAGTCCCTTGAGCAACTTCCGACCTACCTTTCATTAAATTATAAAAGTTCAGCTCCAACCTACTAGTATCAGGTTCCAAAGGCGGATGTTTCTGCTAATTACTTGTCAACGTGTAACTCTGACTTGGTCGAGAGGACAAGGGCGAACTTCCTGCCAGGCCTAAAGGAACAAGATAGGCAAACCATTTCCAAAGCCCCGAGGACCCTGTTCTTGTAGGGCTCCACAATGTGTGAGATGTGTAGAGCGCGCTACTGCTTTCAACTACGCAAGAGCAATGACATAAGAGAAGAAAATAGGGAAGGGTTGAAACGATAAGTTAAATTTTATTTACCCGAGGACCACCGTTCCGGTAGCGCGAAGACAAGTGCTGGCTACCAAGCAGCTATCGATCAGCAGCGATCGCTCCCAGGATACGAGAGCGATAACACAAAACCCCACTTTACATCTTATTACCCTCTCAAATTACTGTAGGAATGAACTCCTCATACACAAATACCGGGGCTCAATTCTGGGAAAATCGTGGAGAAATGGGGGAGGCTTGAAGAGGGAATGCGAAGAAATTAGGTTGTAAGATTGGCTTACAACTACTTATCATGCCATCGGTTTAGACTAGCATCGGTTCTCGGACTTGCATTTGTTTTTCTGTCCGTCATGCACCGGAAAGTGCAGGGCAGCCAAAATCTGTCCTCGCGGCCAGCTTGATGCAATGTTCCTAAAAGGGGACGAGGCACTTTTCAAGAGAGGGTGTAATACCATCTCCCCTCGGGAATTGTTCAAGTCGAAAAAACCAAGATTTTTGTTTTCATCTAAGGCCTTGCAGAATGTTGTCATGGTTAGAGTCAGAATTGAAGATGCACAGCTTCATCAAATTGCCAATCGCAATGTGATACTGGCCGATCCCGAGTTCTCAAAATCTACTGTCGATAATTCACTATGCCCAATTTTTTTTAAGGAACTCTGAGTCGAGTGCGGGCCTTGGTTGACTGGCACTGAGGGTACGAATAGGAAATCGAACGGCTTTGTGAATAACAGAAAGTTACTTGTCTTGGTCAAGCACCTAACACGAATTAAAGTCTCTATCCGGCCCCCCCCCCCCAATGCCAAATCGAGCACAGCACAACCCGATTCCATACGTGCTAAGGATAAATCCTATATCTGAGTAGATATGTAGTACAGGAAATCAACAACGGCGAGTTGGAGAGAGTAATATGCACCTGATTGGGATGGTAATGAAAAATTATATGCACTAGGGGAATGCCTATGTAAATCCTAAAAAGCAAAAATGACTTCAGTCGTTAAAGTTAATCTCCACAACGGCGATATGGATACCTGTCGCCACCCCAAATCGCCCCCCACCGACTGGTTGTTACTATGGTTCCGGTCGCGATAAACCTGTAAGAGCGGCCATTAAGCAAAATACTTAGTAAGCATATAATTTGCTTTTGCTATGGGACACTCCCGGCAAGAAGGCACAGTAAGGAGCATAAAATTCTGGCAGGGAGATTCTGTTTCATAGTTAGTAGTGAAAAAAAGTGATTAAGAAGGGATGTACTAACATGAAATTATTCTCCCTCATTGTCATGTATCCTCCGATATGACTTATATACATTGTTTTGAAACTCCTCAGTACCATAGATTAATCCATTTTGATAGGCCTTCATTATCCAAAGGCTTTTAGAATAAAACTTCCAAATAACATCCACTCCTACCGATTCCAAAACCGGTGGAATTGTTTCTCGCAAGGCATCGATGTGATACCCTCAATTATCATGGGGAAAATGTTTAGCATGCCCACAATAATATTCTATCTAATTTAATTCACAATGGAACTTTGGATAGAATAGAACCTGGTAATTTCGACCCTCAATTTTTTCCTGCAGCCACCCTGTTTGAGCATGAAAGTCCAGTTGGACATCAAGTAGACACTGAGCACAACATTGATTGCCATCTTAATGGGTTTTCAACATCTTGCAGCCCGGATACTTCTGGTGAAGCAGAATGGCAGACAGGGCTTTTGTAACGTGTTCGCAAGGTGCTAATCACGTTATCGGTAATGGATACGATAGTTGGCAGGTGGCCTGCTCTTCCAGAGTGGAGGCGAGAGCTGAGAACTAAAGGAGGCTTCGAGGGCGTACTGAGGAACAAAGAAGTAACCGTTCAACCAAGTATATTGAAATACTATCTGTCGAAGTCTGCCTTTTCTATCGTAGAAACAGGCGGTCTTTAAATACACAAATCTGTTCATGTCTAGCATGAACGAAACTAATCAAGGGTATCAATTGATACTCTTTGGTAAAACTCTTTAAGTATCAAAGCGATACTTAAAACAAAACATAAAACAAAACCAAGTATCAAACGATACTTAAAACAAACCAAGTATCAAAACGATACTTAAAACAAAACATAAAACAAAACCAAGTATCAAACGATACTTAAAACAAACCAAGTATCAAAGCGATACTTAAAACAAAACATAAAACAAAACCAAGTATCAAACGATACTTAAAACAAACCAAGTATCAAAGCGATACTTAAAACAAAACATAAAACAAAACCAAGTATCAAACGATACTTAAAACAAACCAAGTATCAAAGCGATACTTAAAACAAAACATAAAACAAAACCAAGTATCAAACGATACTTAAAACAAACCAAGTATCAAAGCGATACTTAAAACAAAACATAAAACAAAACCAATAACCAAGTACCCGTACTGGTTACATTCCCCAAAGCAAAACCACTGTTTAACCAAACAAAACCTAATAATCATCAAAGGCGGATTCCGAGAAACTCATGGCTTCAGTTTCCGCCAAAAACTCTTCATCATAGGTATCACACCAATGACAAGAGGAAACTCTAAGGAAACACTTAGACTCGAAGAAAGCTAAATCACAGTAGTCACGAATACCAGATTCGTGCTGTACGTCAATCCAAGCATGATCACAATCAGGACAGTAGTCAATCCAGAGGATTTCGAAGTAGTCTTCAAGTTGGATAGCATCGCGGTTCAACAACAGTCCAACAACCTCTTGTCGCTGCCTCACATTGAGCTCCACATAGTTTGACATCGTTATGGTATTCGGATGGTGATTGGTGACTAGATAAAGTTGTCGAGAGCCTGCTCCATAGCTTGATTCTCCTCATCGCTACTTTCGAACTCTGACTCAAAGTGTGGTGCCCAAAATCCATCTCTAGTTTCGAGTTCTGCGTGCCATCGCTCAGTTTCTGGCATTGTAGGTGTCCAGCACATGGTGATATAATTGATTGTTGGGGGGAGGGATTCATTTGGCATGTTGTCTTTCCACCATCCGTTCACCATATCCATAGCGTGCTCAAGTCCTTCCAGTGGTTCCCAACTGTTTTCGCTCGTCGGATATCCTTTCCATTTGACTAGGAATTGATCATTTCCATGCCAAAGGCGATGGTCTCTGATTTCTTCAACTTCCCATTCATCCTTCTTCTCGATGATGATAGGTGCAGGCCGAGAGTGGGTCCTTCCAGGAAACTTGGAGTCGTCATTGGGATGGAATCGTTTGACAGCTGAGGCGTAGAAGACTGCAGTATTGCGGCGGTACATGCGTCCATCCATCTGGACAGTGTAATTCTCTGTATGCTCATCAAAGGATATGACTTTGAAGGGTCCTCGCCATCGGGGTTGTAGTTTCTTGCTGCGTCCGACATTGGTAATAAACATGTTACCGTGTACCATGAGCATGTCTCCTGGTGAGATGGGAACATGTTTGCGCCGTCGTTTCTGGGCAGTAGTGGTGCTTCGGAATCGGGCAGCCTTAACAGCTTGGAAGGCATCGTTCCGAATTGCTTGGTGGCGGTTTAGATGGTCATCGGAGGCAGGGACTGAGGAGTTCTTGAATAGAGTTGTAGGTAGGAGAGGGTATTGGCGGCCAAAGACTGCCTTATATGGTGACATTCCCAGGGTATCTGAAAATCCGGCATTGATATATGCGGCTAGTTCAAATAGGGCTGGTTCCCAGTTGGTTTGTCGTTCATTGATCATGTTTCTAATCCCGGTCTTGACCTCCTGGATTTTTCGTTCTACTTGGCCATTAGTCTCATGGTGTCCTGGGGCAGCCATAATGTGGTTTATTCCGAGAGAGGTTAGGGTTTGCTTCCCGAATCTGGCGGTAAAGCGGCGATCAGCATCACTGACAATAGATAAGGGGAACCTGTGGGGGGTAAATAAGTGTCATTGTAGGTTATTCCAGGTGTCTTTGGAGGAGTCGGTAACCTTCATTGGTATTAACCAGGTGTATCCAGAGAATCGATCCACAGCTACCAATATGGTGTCATATCCAGCGGACTTGTTGAATGGTCCTGCGAAATCGATGGCATAGGATTCAAATATTTCACATGGTAGTTGGAGGGTCTGAGCTTTCCCTTCAGGAAGTTGTGTTCGCTCCTTATTTGCCTGGCAGAGTTCGCATTGCCTGACAAAATCGTGGAAGTCCTTTCGCATTTCAGGCCAGTAGACATATTCTGAGGCATATTGGAGGTTGCGATCTGCACTATGGTGTCCTTTGTTGTGAATCTCGGATATGACATATTCTCTAATCGTGATTCCGTTGAACATATGGCCTTTTGGTACATATAGGCAATGTTCTCCATAACGGGTGCTGGTAAAGACCATTCCATTGGATATGTTGTAGGCGGCGAGGTCTCCATGCCTGGAGGCATCCATGGCTTTGAAGTAAATCGGGTCATGGTGGTATCCTGCTATCATTTGGCTTCGGAAAGAGGAGGTTAATTCTTCTGTGGTTGATCTAACATCTCGTTCATCCTCGATTAGGGATCCTCTTGTTGGTTCGATAGGGGCTTCCTGTTCCTCAAAGGTTTGGTAGAGTTGACGCCGATGCTCGGGAATAGTAGGGGGTATGACCGAGACAATGGTTTCATTGTTGTATACTCATAAGGGTCCACCATATAGTGGTCGTGAATCGATCATGGGAGGAGAGGATGGCGGGGCTGACTGTGGGAGTTGTAAATACGACATTGCATCCACGTAGGCTGCTGCTTGTTCGAGTTCTTCAAGGCCTTGGTATCGCGTTGGAGCAGGATTAAGGACATGAGGGTGTTGGGTTGGCTCATTTCCATCGATCCTTTCTTCTTCTCCTTCTGCGGTATCGAAGCTGGTGTCTTTGGAATCATCAGCAGGCATATAGTACGGTCGCTGGTATCTGTTGCCGAACTTGATCTCAGTTTGGTGAAAAGGGCAGGTGTCGTGATAACAGTGGGACCAGTGGGTTCTGCTTTGTTCAAGTTCGTGAGGAGGTGTGCTGCGGAGCGTGCAATTGTCTTTCCATTCTTCATCAATGTCCTTTCCTCGTTCTGTTCCGGCAGCACTGTACATGGTGTAAGAGAAAGGATTGGAGGGAGCGGCAGAGCTGGCGGTAGCAATTGACGGTTCTTGTTCATAGGTGGTGTCGTCAGGGCTGTCCTCGCTTTGTCTTGTGTGGTGGTGAACAAGGGGAGGGTTTGCAAGGTCTTGATTCTCGTATAGGCGGGAGAGAGCATCGGCTAAATAGTTCATTCTTCCAGGGGTATAGATGATTTTTGCATCGTATTTGCTGATCTCGCCTATCCATCTTGTTCTTCTTCTTCCCGGTATCTTTTCTGTTTTAAGATTAGTGAGCGGTTGGTGGTCGGTAACAATAGTGAAGGTATTGCCCATCAGGATGTGATTGAAAGCGGCGAGAGCATCAATCACAGCAAGGGCTTCCTTGTCTGTTGTTCCATAGTTCATCTGTGAGTTGGTGAACTTTCTGCTGTGTAATGCCGCCGGCCTTGCCGTTTCATGGGAGGCCCCTTGCCCAACCCATGCTCCAACTCCAACATCGGATGCATCAGTAATCAACCATATCGGTTCTGGTTTACTATAGTCGATAGGTTGAATAACGTTGGCGTTTTTAATCAAATCTTTGATGTTGGTAAAGGCTTGGTCATGAGTGTGGGTCCAGGCAAATTCTGCGTTGCCGGTAAGGTCTGTGAGCGGCGCTGTCACAGTGGCGTGGTGTGGGAGGAACTGGGAAATGTAGTTGACTAGTCCTAGGAATCGCATGAGTTCTTTTTGATTCTGGGGTGTTGACCATTCCGTTAAACAGGCTATTTTTCCTGGGGCTGCGTGTATTCCTTCATTATCTATAACATGTCCTAGGATATCGAGTTTATCGGCAAATAGGATTGATTTGTTTCTGCTAGCATAAAATTTAGCTTCCCTAAGTTTGGTACAAACCAAACCTATATAGTAGGCGTGTTCTGTTATGGTGTTCGAGAAAATGAGAATATCATCAATGTAGACCCAAACAAAATGGTGGAGGTATTCGCTTAGGAGGTTTTCCATAATTCGCATAAAGGTGGAGGGCGCATTCATATCACCTGGTAACATAACTCGGCTAATGAAACTTCCGAAGGGTGTTTTGAAACTGTTGTATTGTTCGCTTTCTGGGTCTAACCTTGTTTGGAAGTAGGCATCGCTTAGGTCAATCTTACTTCGGAATCTAGCCCGTCCAACTGCATTTAGGATCTGGGTTTGGTTTGGGATAGCGGAGCTGTCCATAACCGTATTTTCATTCCGTAGTTTGAGATCAACCAAGGGGCGGATTCTTTTGCCATCTGCTTTGGGTTGAACAAACATAGGAGCGGCACCAGGGGCTTCTGCCCGGTAGATAACTCCTCTTCTTTGTTGTTGGTTGATCCAATCACAAAGTGGACTTTTGTATGCGTCAGGAATAGAGTAGGTGGGTTGGTTCTTGAGATTGGAAGGGTCTCGGAGGCGGATGTGGTGATTCACTTCTCTCATAGGTGGTAGTTCTTCGGGTATTTGGTCAGGGAAAATATCAGAATACTCATCCAATAGTCGTAGGGCAGTTGTTTCACAGACTGCAGCTCGGTATTCTCCGCTTGTTGGCTTGCATGAGACTCTGACCTTCTGATCTGGGAAATCGATAGTTGATTCCCCACACCTGATTATAGCTTTGTGACGATTCAGGAAGGGCATGCCTATTAGGGCATCGTATTTGGCTAAATTTCCAACCAGCATTTCCTGGGGGGGTAGGACTGCAGAACCAAGTCGAATGGTCGCACTACAGGTTTTATGGCTTGTGGATCGTGACCCTTTTACTGCCATATTGACTGGTATGGGTTGGTTAAGGTCTCGGGTAGGGAGTCCATGGACAGAGACAAAGGCATTACTGATCATATCTCTTCCGATTGCACCAGTGTCGAATAGGACTCGAGCCTTTTTGCCATTGATCAGGATATTGCCTTCTAGAGCAGTGTGTGTTTTGAATGTAGCTGGAGGTCGAACACTGTTGCATTCCACATCGATGTACCCAATGTGGATCTCTTCATATTCACTGGATGGAGCGTAAGCGCTTTCAATATTGTTGGCCGACGCCTCCTTTTTTATAGCCTTTCCTTTTCCTTTCTTCGCAGGACAGTTCTTTGCCATGTGTCCTGTTTTTCCACATTCAAAGCATTCTCCCTTTTGCCGTCTCGATTCTTTGGAGGATTTTTTCTTCTTGAAAACTCGAGGGGTATCGTCTTCAGAGTTGCTGGAGGCTTTGTGTCGTGGCTGGCTGTTCCTATTAGAAGATGTCTGTGTTTTGTAGGCCTTGGTCTCATGGAGAATGGCGTCCTTTCGTTCTGCTCTAGCAATTATTACTGCAATATCATCGCCGTCTTCCTCGAGTGGTTCTACCTCTCGCCGGAGGGTAGGGTGCATAGTGTCGTAGAATCGTCGCTTCAGGATGTATTTGGAGATACTTCCTCTCTCCATTCGATCCTTATACATTATTAGGTCCGTGGCTACATCGGTGATTCGCTTGACATGTGTTCCGTTAACTTGCCGGAGCTGGTTGAATTTGTTGTATAGGAGGTCGTTGGTTATAGAGGATTGGAATCGTCCTTTCAAGTAATCGAGAACTGTAGATCCTCTTAATCTTACATTCCCGCCGAAGTCCTTATAGCATTGGTGGTATGCGTCGGTTGCCTTTGCTTCGCAGAATGATCCAATGATAAGTCCGGTTGTAGGGTCTTCCACATCTTTTCCTTGTAAGAGTAGGAAGTGTGAGAGTTCTGTGGCCCATCGTTCAAAAGCTTCAGGTTTGAGGTCTTTCCCTTCACCTGTGAATTTCGCTGGGAGGTGAAGTTTAAACTTAGGGGGTTCAAATGCTGCGGGTACCTCCTCTTCTTCAGGTCTTGCCCGAGATTTCCCTCCTCCAGAAGGCCCTCCTCCTGTGCTAGCCATATCTGAATCGCTACTAGATTCGGGGTCGTTTGGGAGTTCAAAGGAAGGCTTCTTTGCTGGAGTAGAAGGGAAGTCTCCTGGAGGTTGTGTATCTTCCGTGTTTGCCGGATCGCCGGGCTCTTTAGCAGAGCGCCGGGGTTGTTTCTTCCTAGTAAGGTCTTGCCGTGGGATTTGCTTCCCACTCCTGGTCGTCAAAGACTCTATCTTGGGTTTGAGATGAAGCCGATTATACTGAAATTCTGCCGCTTCTCTCCGCTAGCGTTCTGAGGTAGATATCGATAGGTTGATCAGGCCTAAATCCGGGGACAGGTTCTTAACCACTTGCTGAGGTTAAAAAAATGTAACGTGTTCGCAAGGTGCTAATCACGTTATCAGTAATGGATATGATAGTTGGCAGGTGGCCTGCTCTTCCAGAGAGGAGGCGAGAGCTGAGAACTAAAGGAGGCTTCGAGGGCGGACTGAGGAACAAAGAAGTAACCGTTCAACCAAGTATATTGAAATACTGTCTGTCGAAGTCTGCCTTTTCTATCGTAGAAACAGGCAGTCTTTAAATACACAAATCTGTTCATGTCTAGCATGAACGAAACTAATCAAGGGTATCAATTGATACTCTTTGGTAAAACTCTTTAAGTATCAAAGCGATACTTAAAACAAAACATAAAACAAAAACCAAGTATCAAACGATACTTAAAACAAACCAAGTATCAAAACGATACTTAAAACAAAACATAAAACAAAACCAAGTATCAAACGATACTTAAAACAAACCAAGTATCAAAGCGATACTTAAAACAAAACATAAAACAAAACCAAGTATCAAACGATACTTAAAACAAACCAAGTATCAAAGCGATACTTAAAACAAAACATAAAACAAAACCAAGTATCAAACGATACTTAAAACAAACCAAGTATCAAAGCGATACTTAAAACAAAACATAAAACAAAACCAATAACCAAGTACCCGTACCGGTTACAGCTTTCAGGCATGGTAAGCAGTGCTGATGCGAGGAGTATTCTGTTTTTGGCTTTTGACAACCTTATGTTTTAACAATAGCAGCACATTTCTTATCCCTCTCCACACAATCTGCGCATTGCTTATCCCTACAATCTAGCTGGAGCCTATTTTTCTGTAAGCCACACTCTTGTAAAACTTCACCTAAGTCTCTCAGTTGACCTGGGAACTGATTATGGTCAGCAGAAAAGACTACAGACAGCTCTGTAGGTATACCAGTCTCAATATCAAAAAGAAAAGTATTTCGCATATAGGCTTGATCATCTCTGAATCCCAAGTTTATTTCCTTTGTTCTGAGTACATTAGATACAAAAAATGAATGACTAGTAGCATTATCGAAGAAGAGAGCAGTGTAACACTCTGGGGGGTATAGTAATTCAATCATTGGAATTACAACATCCAAGATATCAGTTACCAGATTTTCTAACCTCTAATACCAATCATTATTCTTGCCATATTCAAAGAATTCGGTAGCATATCGCCTTTGTGGGTCAAGTACTTTGGCTCTGATGACAGCTTCCAGAATCTCTGGTAGTAATGGGACATTGGCTATTAGGAAACATGCAGTCACTTAACATAATGCCTTTCCCTTGGCTCTTCTTTTTCAAGTATACTTAATCTTTACTATGCTATGACTGATGTTTGCCATCATTGGCATTGAAGGTTGACTCATCATGAGTACATGGAACCAGTAACTTGGTCAAAGAGACAGTCTAAAGCTCTTGATGCTTTTCACTTCTGTTTTTATCATACTGGATGATCCGAGACTTGAGTGCTTCTAATACATCCAGAAATTTGTTCCAGTAGCTGATAACATCTGATCGTTCATGGCCATCATAGTAGATTTCCTTTCAAATATCTTTATACTAACAGCCTAAGCTTTTCGGCCACTGGCGTGCTGATCGGGCCCGTATTGACTTCCTCTTATACTTTGCTTCTGCCTGTCCTGCCCCTTTACTATTCACAGTACTGGTATCCACAAGCTCGCCTATATCCTATAGGACTGCCTGCTCATGCTCATCTGAAAGCAGGTACTTCCTAACCTCTCTGGCCAACCTTTATGATGTAAGTTTTTCCCCCATCCCTGCAATAGTATTCCAAATATGTACTAATAATCCTTCATCATCATACCAAGTACTTATTCTCTGGAATACCTCCTGCTTCCCACATGGAATCACTCTATCATTTAGTCACTCTCTTGACTAGACTGGCAGTCTCTGGGCTACCCAACCTTGCTTGTCAAATGTTACTGCTACTGCTTTCACTGTAACTATTCCTGAACACTTAAGATTTTATGCTCGAAACTGCAGATACAGTGACTAGACATAAGTGCTGGTGAAAGCTTAGTCAGCAGACTGCTAAGCGAGAATAGAGCTACCTCTTCCTATTGAAAAATCACATACAGATTCTGAATACCTGTCATGTTATACCCAACAAAATCATGCCTTCAAAACAACCCAATGGCTTCTGGTATAAGCCTAAAACACCACACCAAGAGATGACTAATATTGAGAATGGCATGATTATTGCCTTCTTCCATGCCTTTTAGATAATTTCCACCATTGCCTACCTAGTTGGACACCCCTGGTCAACAGTCGGCAACTTCCTAGCAAGCACCTGTGATCGTGGATCCATGGAGAATGCAATCCGATATGGCTGACCTGCCCTATTGAGTCGCTGGGAAAGATGTACTATCAGTCGTGCAGCCAGAAGTGATTGAGCAATTACTCAATTAGAATTACGCAACCATTATACTCCCCATGTATCTATTTGAACTATCGATAGTGTTCTCCAGAAAGCTAATACAAGGATGTGGCTTACTCAGAAGATGCCATAGTTGCCGGTAAGAGATGCTAAGGCTAGACTAGAATCAGCTTTGGCCAGAAAAAACTGGACAATCAACAATTTTCAGGGAATTCTCTATAGCGATGAATGCAGTGTAAGAAAATCTGCAGATCCCCGGCATGTGTAGGTATTTTGCAACCTCAGGAAAAGTGACTCACACTCTGTATTCAGTATAAGAGGAAGGTAAATGACATTGGGCTGATGCTTTGGGGCTGCCTTTGAGGAAAGAAACAGGATCCATTAGTCTCAATTAGGGAGGCATTGGTAAACAGACATGTCCATATTCAGCTTCTAGATTCTGTTTTGGGCCTTGTCCTGCAGGAGATTGCAGATGATATTGGTGATCCCCTGTTTCAACAGGATAATGGGAATGTTCACACAGTGTGCCACACACTCCAATGGCTCGTGAATAAGAGTGTTGATTTTTCCAAGATCATTCTTTCCTCTGCTCCAATCTCACCCCAATTAGGTATGCCTTGGTAGAACTTAAGTGCCACCTCTACAAGCAATATACTGATATCTTAGACAGACTACATGGACCTAATCTAGTACGGGCAAGGTAAGACTAGCTGCCAAAATATTATTACCCGGCTCAGGCCAGTGGCTAATACTCTTCACAGGAGGTTAGCTGAGGCCCTACCACTTGTTTGGGGGACGATTCCTGATAGCCTTTTTGAGAAGCTGTGGAAGTTTATACCCTCCCATGTAGCTACAGGTATTGAGACGAAAGGATGGTATACTAAGTACTAGCACTATGTATTTTAATTTTTAATTTTAATTTAATCACCTTTATCTGGGTGGGAGGTTATCATACAATACCCAGGTGGCGCACTGACAGTGTATCAGATGGCGTGATCACCAAGACTTATATCTAGTAACTGTATGCTAAAACATATTTGTACCAGTACCGCCATTGTCACCTTAATAACATCTGAGCCTCTAGTGCGTTTGACTTGAAATGTTTTTGAAGTTGTGTAATCTTTTCTTCTATCTTGGATAATTCTTTTGCTGCGGATCTTCGGTAGGTGCATTCGCGGGTTATCGCAATA
>NW_003299109.1:507237-510088 GCF_000151645.1 Tuber melanosporum
CACTACAAGAATCGTACTGGACCGTGAAGTAGTAATAACGTTTCTATTTAGAGGCATCCAGTATATACTTCACCCATCTGGTTTTGCTCTGCCTTTTCCCTTCACAAGTTCTGGTCAAAATCTCCAGGACCAGCACAGCCTCGGAGCTGTTTTAGCCCTCCACGCTTTTGACCCGTAATTGTGGTATTGAAGTCTGTAGGATTTATCATTTGTGGCTCCCGTTAGGAATACCAGAACCCGATACCTAGGAACCACCCTAAGTAGGGTAACCCCACTCGGAATCAGAATATCTTGTCTCCAACACCCCCCTCTGGCTCCCTTACGGTGCTCGTGCATCATCATATATATTAATCTCAGTTGTGGCCTGTGACTATATGACCACAGAGTTGAAGGTATTAGATTAACACCATATACGTCATCACCGTCTGTCCGACCGGATCCTGTTCACAGGATATATCAGAGGGAACCTTTGGCCAGGCCTGGGAAGTAGAACAGAGTAGTTCCAATAACTACTGAGAGAGTTACCTGGCTTCAAGGACATGATACATTTGGCTTGGACTGTAGGTAACGGGACGATTTCGTACAAAGAGATGGTATCAAATGGTAAAGGATCTCTACTAGAGACCAATACATTTACATCTACCAGAAGAGTCCAGAACACCAAAGGATACTACCAAAGATGTTAACGAACTTCATGGAGTGTTGCAACTGGGTTTCGGAACATGTTGTAGCCATGGGATGATTCTCAATACTACAATGGTTACTGAAACCTACTACCCAGAGAGCAACCAAGGGTTGCCGACCGAGTGATTAATTACCAATCTGGTGGAATAGCTTCCTGCGCGTTAATAGAAAGTCATTCGGAGAAAGTCTATTAGTTGGATATGGAGTTACAAAGGATCGGAGTCAGACAACCTATGATGGTTGTAATGACGACCACCTTTGCAGAAATAGCCATGGATAAATCTGATCATTTTATTAATGGCGAAGACAATTGGGGCCAACTCAGTTCGACTTAAGAACAGGGCCATAAGTCTAAAGACTCTGCTAATCGGGATATTGCTATTGGGGACAGCACGTTTCCTAAGAAGAAATATCGTAATTACCGAAGAGGGTGTGATGGTTTTCAGGGTCCACTGGTGTTGGCACCTTGGAAGAAAACTCGACGTCGCGAATTACGATTGAAGAAGTACATAGTTGTATAATAAATAGATGTAGTCCACGAATACTCAGACACGGAATATAAATATTGAAGTCCCTCTCAAGCTTTAGACATAATCAAGCAACGGAGAAGAGACCTTAACAATATAATATTGTTTTTACGATTCTACCCTACTTTACCTATTCTACTTCACTCCTAGTAGTCATAAATGAAACGAGAAAAGTCCGAGCCTTCCTAGACAATCTCAGTCTACAGAAACAAATCTCGATTGGCCTAGACAACCTTGAAGTCTATCAAGTTGTTTCCGCCTAACAGCTCCAAACCACTGGTACTTCCGAGTTCCTTCTTTACATTTAAGCTAAAACTATTCTTTTCACAATTTAGCCACCCTATACTCACTAGCAATATATGTCAAAGAATACATACCAGTATTAGCACAACCTCCTCCTCTTCCTCCTCTTCTGCCTGTATTCCTTCCTCATCCATGTCACTTGAGGTTTCTCTCTCTGAGCTAAAATCCCATACTGGTACTGAAACTAACTTCTTGCCATCAACAGTTTCTGAGTCCTTATTCTTTCTGCTATTCACCATGTCTACTGATACTTTTCTTGTTGTACTCTGTTTTCTCCTTTCGGCAGCTAGGTGAAGTAGCTGCTTGATTCTCTGATTGTGTGCCATTGAGCTTAATTGTATGTACTTGATCGCGATTATTGTTTACATTCGAATTAATATCCTACATGTTCCTTCCGACTTTGGCTAACCTGTATCTCAGTACCACTAATTCATACCTCGAGTGATCATCTATAATTCCAAGACCCCTATACTTGGCATGTTTTACCCGCTAAAACCCCAGCCATTAAAGCCTTACCTCATCCAAAATCACTCACTTTTGAACACTATTTTTGGTATCTTCCTCTTTTATTATTTGGTTATTGAAATCTTAGAATCATTCTCCTCATTATTCTCTATGTTTCTACGCTTTTATTTCTTACCTCATGCTTTGTTTTTGGTACTAACATTCATGGTGAAAGCTTCAGCGGGTTTCGCGTTACTCTCGACAGGTTTATCGCGACGGGAACCATATTAAGATCAGAAACCGCCGAGCCATCGGTTAATCGGGGTTATTCCCGAAAGGAGATGCCTCATGTGCCCGCATATGTGAACTAAACAAGGTTAGGAAATCTGAGCCCGCATTTCTTGGTGTCGGTAAAGATTCGGAGGCCGAATCCCCACGGACAACGTCGTACAAGTAACCACGGCAACAGTGATGAATCGGGGAAGGTAAAATACCAAGCCCACACGCTGCTCATTTTCTGTAGGGATCATGAAAACTGGTGTGTGGTAGTAGGGGTAGCGACTATCCTTGTCAGAAATGCGAAGATGTAAACCATGGCCATGGCAAAATCTAAACTGCAATGAGTATGGTGGCTACAATTTCTGCTAGTAATCCTTAGACTCTAATAGTCAGTTCCCCTCCAATTTCACTATGGCTCATTGTCGGCGAAAGCAAGTGTGATAGGAAAGCAAGTATGACGTCCAGCTTTTTTTTTTTTTTATGCCCTGTTCGGCACATCACAATGAAAATATATCACAATAAAAGTTGCAAATAGCATATATTCTAAAATAAATTTATAGTATATTTAAGAAAAATAGGTGTTTGTTTGGACAAATAATATAAAAAAAAATGTA
>NW_003299109.1:511269-512821 GCF_000151645.1 Tuber melanosporum
GGGAAACACTCGGCAACTCAGTCGATCCGTTCCCCCCGCGGTAATCTTCCTTCTCAAATTCATTGTCTGGCTTCTTCTACTGTCATAGCACCTCCTTCTTCAATAGAATAACAGGAGTTACATTTTCGCATTTTCTAATCTCTTATGGGAGCCAGAATATCCTTATGGAGGACTAGTAGAAGCTTAGCTTGAGAAAGAAAGACTTGGATTTTCTGAGCCCACTGCTGGAATATTTCCTTAAATATTAGACTAAATATTTCCTCTTTATGATTTATCCGTTTACCCAAATGCTTCTGATACTCAAAATAACTAGTCAGAAGAATTGGAAGATCTATCTCATTGCCTACTTCAAGAGCTTCTGTTACTTGACCAGTACCAACTACAAGACAATTATCAGAACTCATACTAATACCAGCTGCAAGTGGTCTTTTTTTCTCATTAATAGGTTATTGAATTTTTCTCGTAGCCTGCCTGTAAGCGATGGAGAATATTCCCAACTCTTTAATCAAATTTTTAATTGCTTAGAACTTAAAGGTTTGCTCCTGAATAGAGTTCAAGTCATGGAAGAAGGAAAATATGGTATATTCTATATCTCGTAAGTCAAGGACATTGTGACTTGACTTGTTATGGTACTACTTCCAGTGTAACTAGTACGGGTACTTGGTTATTAGTTTATTTTTATGGTTTATTTCAAGTATCACTTTGGTACTTCATTAGTTTTAAGTATCATTTGATACTTGGTTTTGTTTTATGTTTGGTTTCAAGTATCACTTTGATACTTGGTTTTGTTTTATGTTTTGCTTTGAGAATTGTTTTCATACTTAAGTTGTTTTACCGAAGTGTATTGTTTGATACCTTTGAGTAGCTTCGTTCATACTAGATATGAACAGATTTGTAGATATAAAGTCTGCCTAATTCCACTATAGAAAAGGGAGACTTTGACAGACAGTATTTCAATATACTTGGTTGAACAGTTACTTCTTTGTTTTCTTAGTACTGCCTCGAAGACTCCTGTAGTTCTCAGCTCTCCACTGCTTTCTGGTAGAACAAGGCACCTGCTAACTATTGTACCTATTACCGATAGGTTGATTAAGACCTTGTGAACATATTATATTTTCTTAACCGTTGCAAGTAGTTAAGAATCTGTCACTGGATTTAGGCCTGATAAACATATCGACATCAATTTCAGAATGCAGGCAGAGCGATATAGCAGAATCACAATATATTTGGCTTCGTCTCAATACTAATATACACTTATTAACGATTAGAAGTGGGTAGTAGATCTCACGCAAATACCTATCTGGAAAAAGAATCCCCATGCTCAGCTAAAAGTTCTGAAGAACCCACAACCAGAGAAGCCACATAACCTTCAGGAGAATTACCCTTTATACCAGCAAAGAAACCTACTTTTGAAATCCTAAACAACTGGAAGTCAATTAGCGAATCAGATTTGGCTTGTACAGGTGGGGAACCTTCAGGAGGTAGAAAATCAAGGGCAAGAAATGAAGGAGAAGAAGGACTCGAATTAAGCGACATATCTGGACTCAAGCTC
>NW_003299109.1:512971-523168 GCF_000151645.1 Tuber melanosporum
TTATTCAAACAGGTATAACAAGAGCATGGCGCATCTACAAGATAATAATACTCCAATACCTCAAAGATCATTTCCAATTATTCATCCTAAAGGACTTGTTTTTCAGGAAATTCACTGAGCTTCAGCAAGTCAATGGAATATATGTCAAAAGAATTACCAATGTAGCAACGGATCTCGTAATGGATAAAAATCAGATGAAGACAGGACACATCTCTAATTGTATCTAGAAGCGACGATAGTGTGATTTCATATACCAAACCCTGTGATGAAAAGTAGAATCACTTGAAAATGATGACTATCACATAGGAACTATAATAAACAAGGCCTAACAAAAGGATTCTATACTCCATGAAACTAAAGCGTACAAAACTTAGTCATCCACCAGCATTAATAGACAACTCTGATACAAGACCTCTAACTTCTCTGAAGAATAAATCGCATTAGTTTTCAAGAAGAAGACAAAGTCTACCAAGGAATAGACATGCCAGAAAAGTAAATGCTTTGAATGCGGAAAAGCTGGACATATGGCAAAATGTTTTCCCACCAAGAAAGGTAAAAGAAAAGCAATCAAACAAGAAGCATTAGCCTATAATATTGAAAGTAATAGTAATAATACCCAGTTCAGTGAACATGAGTAGATCCAGATACGATATATCGATGTGAAATACAACTGTGTTCGACCACCCACTATATGCAAGATCTATACAGCCCTAGAAGGTACTATTTGTAATAATCCCTCTGGGGATAGTTAGTTCTTGGCAATGGGGAATGAGACTTCTCTTCTTCTGTTTCTTTCCTTAGTTTTACGATAGTACTAGGTCTCTGCCAACGTTACTGATAGTACAAGATCTTTGTCTTCTATCGGAAACACCAATTGTAAGCTTTCTCTAACTCTTCTTCATGAAGAGATCTCTTTGGCATAACAATAATGTTGCAATAAAGATAAAGATTGTGAAGGTGTTTTATATTCGTTAAAGTAATAAATAGGAAAGGTACTTAGAACAAAGTGTGAAGAACCTATCCTGCGGAGCCGCATCGGCCTCCTTATATAGTGTTCTTTCCACCTGTGATCATGTGATTCAAAGTGGTCACATCTGTGAAACTAAATCGTAACAAACTTATCATTGGACTGAAGTGGTCACGTGTTCAAAACCCATAACCTTGTAGCAAGATCATGTGCAAAAACTCATAAACTAATTATAACGCAATAAACAAGTCATATGACTTGACTGAGTCACATGTGTAAAATCCATGACCTCATAACGAGGACATGTGCGAAACATAAATCATATACACAAGGCATACCTCCAAGGCATACTCGCAAGGTATACTTGCCAGGCGCACGTCTCATGACTCATAATCGAGTCATGTGCGAAATATAACAAATCATAATATAGTAAGTCATATGACCTAAATGAGTCATATGTGTTAGGCGGAGACAACCTGATAGACTTCAGAGTTGTCTAGGCCGATCGAGATTCGTTTTTATAAACGGAAATTGTCTAGGAAGGCTCGAACTTCACTCGTTTCGTTTATGACTACTAAGAGCGAAGTAAAGTAGGGTAAAGTAAAGTAAAATCGTAAGAACAATATTATATTGTTAAGGTCTCTTCTCCGTTGCTTGATGATGTCTAGAGCTTGGGAGGCACTTCGATATTTATATTCCGCATCTGAGTGTTCGCGGACTACATCTAACTAACATACAACCATGTACCTTTTTCCAATATAACTCGCAAGGTCGGGTTTTCCTCCAAGGTGCGAACACTTGGAGACCCTGAAAATCATCACACCCTCTTTGATAATTATAATATGACTATTTGGAAGTCATGCTGTTTCCAATAGTAATTATCCGATGGTGAGAGTCTTTTTAGACAAATGGCCCAATTCTCAAGTCGAACTGTGTTGGCTCCAATCGTCTCCCTTGCCGACGAAATGATCAGTTTCGTCTGCGGGTTGCATCTGCGAAGATAGTTGTTATTACCGACTTTCTAGGTCATCTAACTTCAACTCTTCATAACTCCATACCCAACCGATAGGTCTTTTCCGCAGGACTTCCTACTTGTCTGCAGTAAGCCTTTCCATAGGATTGGTAGATAATACCTCGGTCGGTAACCCTTGGTTGCCGTGGGTAATAGGATTCTTGTTACTGTTACTGGTTTGGGAGTCACCCCTTCAGTTGCAGTATGTAGCGGAACCTAGTTATAACACTCCTCGAACTTTATTGGGTTCGATGGTAGTATTCTCAGGAGTTCCAGACTCTTCTGGATATCGTAGGGTAGATGTGAATGTATTGGTCTTTCATTAAGATCCTTTACTATTCATCATCATCTTTTTACGCGAAAACGTCCCGTTACTTGCGGCCCATGCCGAAGATATCTTGTTCTTGAAGCCTAGTAACCTTCTGGCTAGTTGACGGATTCACTCCGTTATACTTCCCAGACCTGGCCGAAGGTCCGTTCTTATATATCCTGCGAACGGGATCCGGTCGGATGGACGGCGGCGACGTATACGGTGTTACTTTAACACCTTCGATTCTGTGGTATAATACTCACAGGACGCTAACTTAGCATCGATATGTATGATGACGCGCGGGCCCCGTAAGGGGGCCGGAGGGGGGTGTTGGAGACCTGAGATTTCGATTTCGGGAGAGGATACCCTACCTAGGGTGGTTCCTAGGTATCGGATCTCGGTATTCCTAACAATATGTGTGAAACCATAACATACCCATGACTCATAATCATGAGTGATATGAAACCTTTTCCTTGCTGAGCCACATTCGAGACATTAGCTTCTCTCCCCCTAAGCCTGAGTCCCATCAGGCTTTATCTCCAAGTTTCAATAGTTCTTGTCCTGCTGAAGGCATGGACCGCCGGAATCTACTGAGCGTGTTATCTGCTTCCCGCCACCTTATGCTTACCATTTCCAAGGTGAGGTGTGCCATTTCGATTGTGCACCACTGGGCATCGTTCAGCTACCTCAGCTCTGTGATCGTTTTATTGTTTGCCGAAATTGTGGCCTCAGCTCCGTGATCGTTTTATCGTTTGCCGAAGTTGTAGCCTCAGCTCCATGATCATTTTATCGTTTGTCAAAATTGTGGCATTGGCTTGGCCAGGTTCTCGGAGTCCTCAGATTTGCCTGTACAGGCTTCTGGTATCCAGCTCTGTTTCGGTTGATAAACTTTGGGCTCCTTTCTCTCTGGGCCTCATCCTCGAAGCCTTAGCTTTCTGCCATATCGTAGTCTTGATTTTTTCCAACTCTTTCTTTGTTCTATCCTTGGGCGGGAAGTATCCCGCAGTGATTTTCTTCATCCTGTGTATCTTGCAGGTGTTGTTGAAGCACTGTTTCCAGTGCTTCAGAGCATAGTCCCAGCGTGAACTGAACCTTTTGTATTCTCTCAGGAACCATACCGAGCATTCCTTGTCCCCATTGTGTATAGGACATCCATCAGCATAGCATACAGTCCATGACATGGCGTTATGCTGTGCTTGTTTTTTCCTTTCCCTGAGATCTTGGTTAGCCGGCCCCATAAATGAATATTCGCGGCTGGTTGCTGCCATTTGGTGGGGGCTATCGGCCCAGCCCTCACGTGGTTGCAATGGTGCGGGAGGCTTTCCCTTGCCATTATCTTTGTTGAATCTGATCGTCACCTGGGCTGGGCTTGCCTAGGTATCGCTGGTGGATGGTTGAGAGGGCATATTGTGTGTGTTTCAAGTTTTGTACGTAGTACCAAGTTTTCTGTTCAGGTGAATATACCATCCACTTGGCTCGGTATTGGAGGTGACCATAGAAGAAGCGCAAATCGACTATTTCGTTGAGTTCGTATTCTGGTTCTCCGTCAAGTTCGATCAGAGGAGGAGGAATAATGGTTTGTGAGGGAAACCTGTTATCGTTGTGTAATTCGAGGAGTGAGATGTAGAATGTATTATGTATTCGCATTAAGGGGGGAAGATTGAGTTTATAAGCTCAACTGCCCAGCCATTCCAGTATCCTGAATGGTCCAATTTTCTTGTAGTCCTATTTCTTTGATGGTCGTGTCATATAGATATTGCATGCTATTCGCCATATCATATCACCAGGTTGTATGTTTGGATCCAGTCTTAGATGTTTATTGTATTATTCTTTTTGGTGTTGTTGTGCTTGACTCATTTCGTATTGTAATGTCTCGTGTAGTTTTCCCTTGTCCTTTTGTTTGGTATTATCCTGTTAATCATATAATAGGTCGTCTGACCTTGTAGATGTTGGCCGTAATTCACAAAGAAGGATGTTGTGACGATTGTTTCTTGTTTTCCATTGTTGTATACGAATTCGGCTATTGACAGTAGTTGGTACCAATCATCTTTTTGTTAATTAACTTAGGCCCTTAAATATTGATTGAGTATCGCATTTACCAGTTACGTTTGTCTATCCACTAGTGGGTGAAATGCCGTGCTCAGCTTGCTTCGTATCTACCTTTCTCAGCTTACTTTTTTCAACAATCCTGATGTGAATAATGTTTCTCGATTGGTAATGATATTCTTTGGGATGCTATGAAGTGGGATGACTTCTCAGAAGAATGTTTGTATAAAATTGCCCAGGTCGATATCTTGTCTAACTGGTATAAAATGACTCATTTTAGTCCGACGATCCACCACGACCAGGATGCTATCGCAATTTTCTGATACTGGGAGGTCCGTCATACAATCCATAGTAATTGTTTCTCATGGTTATTTGGCAACTTTGTTCGATTTCAGGAATCCATATAGTGCATGTTTAGCTATTTTCATCCTTTGGCAGATGTCGTAACTTTTGACATATCGTTTGACATCTTCTCACAGTCCTGGCCAACAGAATGGCCGCGTGATGAATTCTGTGGTTTTAGCTGTTCCTCCATATCCTGCCCTTCAGATATCGCGGGGTTGTCGTATGATGTTGGTTCTTATCCTTTCTTCTTCCGGAATCCATTGTTTTCCATTGTACCACATGTTTCCACCCTCCTAATAGTATAAGCCTAGAGCAATTCCCTTCATCTCCTTTTTTCTTTCCTTTAATGCTTCTCTTATTGTCTGAATTGTTTTGTCTTTTTCATTTGCCTTCTCGATTTCTTTGTCTTCTGTTGATGTGAATTGGATAACCTCCATTGCCTCAAAGTAGGTTTTTGGTAATAGTGTACCTTTTTTTGTTTGATTCTTTCGTCTTCTTTTGTTTGTGGTTTGTCTCTTGCAATCCTTGTAAGAGCATCAGGCTTTCCACTCTCTTTGCCTGGTCGGTATTTGATTTTGAAGTTGTATTTACTGAGGTGTTCCATCCACCTTATCTGGTGGTCGTTCAGTTCCTTTGTAGTCATGAATGGGACCTGATTGTTGTGGCCGGTTAGAACTTGGACCAGATAGTCGTTGTTCAGAATGTATCTGTTCTATTGCTTTAATTCTTGAACTATTGCGAATAGCTCCTTGTTTGCAACGTTGTAGTTACACTCTGGAGGGGTCATTATCTGCAATCGGTAAGACACTGGCCTCCATTTTCCGTCTTCGCATTGTTGTGATAGTATGCCTGAGCATACATATTTTGAGGCCTCCATTTTGATCATTGTTTTTTGGTTCCAGTCGAAGTGAACCAATATTGGTGACCATATTAGATGTGTTTGTATTATATCATATGCTTTCTGTTCCATTTCTCCCTATTCTTATTCCTTGTCTTTCTTTTTTAGGTTATATAGTGGTTTTACAAGCCTGCTAAATCCATCTATAAATCTTCGATAGAAGTTGCAGAATCTCATAAAGCATTGAACATCTGTTTTGTTGTTTAGTTTGGCCCAATCCCATATAGCGGCTGTTGTGACTGGGTCAACCTTGACCCCGATTCGATTGATAACAAATCCGCGGTAGTCCGTTTCTTCTTTATGGAATTCGTATTTTGTTGTTTGGATCCTCATTCCTGATCCATGTATTGTAGCCATGATATTGCTGATATCCTTCTGGTGTTGTTGTATGTTTTCCACACAGATCCATATGTCGTTCAAGTATATGATATAACATATGTCAAGGTACTTATAGAGTACCTTATTGATCTATCTTTAGAATGAAGCTGGTGCATTGATTAGCCCAAAAGGCATAACCATGTATTTGAACATTCTGTATCTTGAGACCAATGTAGTCTTCCATTCGTCTCCTACCATGATGCGTATATTGTGGTACGTGTCCTTGATGTCGAGCTTGGTCAAGTATTTTGCTGACCGTAGTCTATCCTGTGTCTCTCCAATTAAGGGTAGTGGATATCGATCTTTATTAGTAATTGAATTGAGGGCTCTAGAGTCCACACAGTCTCATTTTTCCATCTTTTTTTTTGATAAATAATATTGGAGATCCTCCTGAATGCGAAGGGGTCCCTGATCCATCCTTACTTTAGGTTTTGCTGATATAGATTCTAAGTTCTTTGAGTTCCGCCTCTCCTAGTGGGTATAGCTTCTTGTTGGGAATCTCTTTTGTTCTTTCAGTTTTCTTGTCTTTGTCCAGCTGAATTTCGTGATAGATTCCTGGTCTTCGGGGTGGTAGATCTGTAGCTTCCTCTTCTTGCAATAAATTCGTGAATTGCTTATATTCCTTTGTAATCAATTCTTTCCATCCCTTTTTGCTTTAGTATTTCTTGTCTTAAATTGCTAGTTCCGTGCGGATGTTGATTTTCACTATGAACCTTCTTTCTTCTTTGTATGACTATTTGAGAATTCCTATTGTATCTCCTCTTCGATAGTACCATCCAATAGCATATGCTGTGATCTCCTTGATCACGATTCTTTTTGTTGTATCATGCTGGTTTTGGTTTGTGCTTCCAAATCTCTTATCACCCCTACTACTTTCTTCCATTTGATCTACTGCGTGTAGATCCTCTCTGTTAATTTTTTTGATGATTAATTGTGCAATTCTATCACCATTCTGGACTTTGTAGTCCTCTTGAGCCAGGTTGGCCAGGACCACTTTCATTTCACCTGTATAGTCAGCGTCGCTCACTCCTGCCATGGTCATGAGTTGATGTTTGACTGCTAGACCACTGCGGGGCACTATCTGTCCATAGGTGCCTTCCGGTAGTCCCATGGCTATTCCTGCCTCTATCGTTGCCTTCACTTTAGCAGGTATCTTGATTCCTTTGTTGGCATACAGGTTGTATCCTGCTGCCCCTTTGGAACTCTTGGTAGGCACTTTTGCCTCTTGCTCCAGTTTTTGAATCAGGACTCTCTTATTTTGCCACATCTTAGCGAACTTTGCATTTCAAGTTTCTTCTTCCGCTTCTTGTATTGGTGTTGAGTAAACTAATGGTGAACTGTTGAGACCTTGTATTGCACACAGTTCGCTGGTGAAGGTCATCTTGTTCTCATTCCCATCGATCCTCGGATTATGTTTTTGTAACCATGACATTAGTAGGACTATCTCATAGTTTTTGATATCTGGTACCTGAAAGATTGTGGTTTCCCTATAGCTGTCAATATCCATAGGTACTGTCATCGCATGGACTATAGGACCGCTTGCGCTTAGCGTTCCATCTGCTAGGTAGGCTTGTCTTGATCTCTCTTTGCTTCTTTGGTGGAGAGTCGGTATTTGTTGCAAATCTCTTTGTCGATGAAATCTTCGGTTGCTCCCTAGTCAAGCCATGCATTTATTATTGTTTCTTCATCTTTTCTGTTGTATATATTCGTCTTAATCATCACATGATCTCCATCTTGATCTCACCTTTGCGTGTGTAGTACTGTGTAGTAGTTTGCTAACTTGATGAGTTTTCCAGGTCCACATCTTGGGTCTCCCAGACCATTGTTTACTGGGGATCCTGGTCGTTTTCTACCGGTATATTTTCTGCAATTATTTCACCAATGGTGCTCTTCTTTTGAGCTTGGAATGATTATTTCCAGCAGCTCTGGTACCTTGGTATCCACTGTCAGGTCACCTTCTGCATTCTCGTATCCAATGTCCTGCTTTTCCGCACCTTAAGCAGAGTTTCCCATTCATTCTTCTGGCGTATTCTTCCTTGGACAGGTTCAGAGCCAGTCATGACCTTGATTTATCCAATTCCATTGGCTCGCCTTGTGGCAATGCTCGGTTTTCACCTTGAGCTGCTCGTGGTTCGAAGGTTCCGTCCAAGTTCCTTGATGATTGGACCACACTGTGTGCTATTGTGTTTACTGAGTTGTTTCGAACCATGTTTAGCTTGGTTTTCTTATTGATGGCCCATCTTGCAAATTGTTCTGTTGTGGTGTAACACGAGTCGGAGATTCCCCACACAGGTTGGAGTCTTTCACTACAGTTTCTGAGGAGGATGATATAGAGGGTAATTTAATCAAACTTGGCCTTGTATCCCAATAGTTGGCATTGGTTCCTGTATGCCTAAATGGTTTCTTTTCCTTGTTGGAGTTTCTCCAGCATTCATCTTACTATCTCTGTGGCATTAGGATTGCCGAATTGTTTGAAGAGTAGTGCCTTGAACTCATCGTACGTTGCCCATTCTCTCTGCTTTCTTCCATCATGGAAGGGCATGATCTATTACCCCACGAGTCTTCTTAGTGGAGATTCCACATATGGAATATTAATCTCATTGTGGTGTTCACCATATCCTTTAACGGCAAAATGCCCTTCCCATTGTGCGAGGAATATTCGTAGCTTATCTTCGGCTCCTTGGTATGTGTCGTGCTCTTTTGCTTTCGGTTGATGGATGTTTCTTTGTCCGGTGTTTCGTGTTGCTGCGAGAAATATCTGAAACTAATTCTCAGTCATTTCAAGTATGCTAGTGCCTAGTGCGGGAGGGGCTGGGGCCAGTAGTCCAGGTACTGCTGATCACGACATTCTCTTGGGTCATTGAGTTCCTAAAGGAGAGCTATCGACAGGTGATCCTTTCTCTAGAGTTACTGGGCTTGCTGCCCTCGAGGGCTCTGCTGAAACATGATTTTGGGTGTCGCTGAATCCCGCTAGGTTAAGGTTTTAATTGTAGATATCGATATCCCCTTCCCTGTCTGGGTGGAAGAATGCTGTCACGGATGTGACTTAGCAAGAAAAAGGTTTTCATGTGACACATGATTATGAGTCACAGGTATGTTATTATTTTACACATATAACTCATTCAAGTAATATGATTTGTTATGTCTGGGATTTGTGATACTTTTGCACATGGCTCAAATATGAGTCATGGGACATGCTCCTGACAAGTATGCCTTGCGAGTGTGGCTTGTGGGTATACCTCATGCATATGATTGATGTTTCGCAAATGACCTCATACTGAGGTCATGGGTTTTAGGCATGTGACGCAGTTGAGTCATATGGTTTATTTATTGTGTTATGATTCGTTTATGAGTTTTTGAACATTACCTCGCCATGAGGTCAAGAATTTTGTGCATGTGACCATTTTGGCCACATGATGAGTTTGTTATGATTTAGTGTCGCACATGTGACAACTGTGGAGCACATGACTACCCGTGGGAAGAACACTATATAAGGAGGCCAATGCAGCCGAGGAGGATAGCTTCTTAATGTTTTGTTCTAAGTACTTTTTCTACATATTACTTTAACCAATATAAAACACCTTCATGATCTTCATCTTTCTTGCAACGTCATCTTTATGCCAAGAAGAGGTCTTCACAAAGAAGAGTTAGAGAAAGATTACGATAGGCATTCTCCATAGAAGACAAGGTTCTTGTACTATCGGTTACGTAGGCAGAGGCCTAGTGCTATCCTAAGACTAAAGAAAGAAACCAAAGTAGAGAATTATTGTTCCTCGTCGGCAAGAACTAACTATCCAAGGAGGGATCATTACATTACAAAGCATCACCAAGTGCGCTGCCTAACAATACAAGACAGCATGCTTCAACCCAGATAGGGAAGGAGATATCGCTGTCGATAATCAAAAAGCCTTAACCTAGAGGGACTCAGCGATGCCCTAGATTACGTTTCAGCAAAGCCCTTGAGGGCAGAAAGTCCAGTAACCACAGAGAAGCAATCAACAGTTGATAGCTCTCCTGCAGGAACTCCAAGACACGAGAGAATGTCGGGATCAACAGTACCTGGGCCACCAGTGCCGGCCGCTCCTGTACCAGGCACTAGCATACTTGGAATGACTGAGAATCAGTTCCACGCATTTCTAGCAGCAACATGAAACACAGGACAAGGAAACATCTATTGACTGTAAGCAAAAGAACCCAACACATACAAACTAGTCTCAGATAAGCTACCCGTCTCAAACCTC
>NW_003299109.1:523339-530933 GCF_000151645.1 Tuber melanosporum
AGCTGGAAAAACTCCAATAAGGAAAACAAACCTTTTAGCATAATGGAATGAATGCCGACTATTAGAATACAAGGAGGAGTTTGATGATGCTACCCTCTACATCATTCTCCTGAGAAACTCTAGTGAGAGACTTCAAGAAGTGTGGGGAATCTCCGACTCGCGTTACACTACAGCAGAACTATTTGCTAGATGGGCCATCAAGAAGGAAAGCAAGCTAAATTTGGTTCGAAACAACTCAGAGAACACTATTGCACACAGACTAGTCCAATCATCAAGGAATGTAGATGCAACCTTCACACTGCAAACAGCGCGAGGTGAAAGTCGAGCATTACCACCTGGTGAGCCAAAGGGGGTTGATAAATGAAGGGCAGGACCTGCTCTGAACCTGTCTAAGGAAGAATATGCCAGAGGAATCAATGGGAAACTCTGCTTAAGGTGCGGAAAAGCAGGACATGGGATACGAGAATGCAGAATCTGACCCGACAGTGGATACCAAGGTACCTGCACTGCTGGAAATAATCGCTTCTAAGCTCAAAAGAAGAGTGACATTGGTGAAATAATCGCAGAAGCTATACCGGCGGAAAACAACGAGGATCACCAGTAAATGGTCGTCTGGGAGACCCAAGATATGGACCTGGAAAACCAATCAAGTTAGTGAACTACTACACGGCACAACACACGTAAAGAAGAGAAGAAGACAGAGATCATAGGTTGATCAAGGTAAAGATATACAATGAAAAAGTTAAAGAAAGAACAATATATCCAATGCTGAACTCCAGGGCTACCGAAGATTTCATCAACAAACAAATCTGCAACAAATATGGCCTCAAGACCAAAGAAGTAAAGAAAGGGAGACAAGTCTACCTAGCAGATGGAAAGCCAAGCCCAATCAGTCCTATAACCGATACGGCGACAGTACCCATGGATATTGACAGCCGTAGCAAAATGGCAACCTTTCAGGTAACAAATCTCATGAACCAAGAGATACTTCTCGGGATGCCCTGGTTGGGAACACATAATCCGACAATCGATTTGAACGACAGCAAGATAACGGTTATAAGTGAACTATATGCCACAGGATGTCTCAATAGTTTGCCTATAGTCTACTCGAAACCGGTACGAGAAGTGAAAGAAGAAACTTTGCATGCTGAGTTTGCCGAGATGCAGCAAGATAAGACAGTCCAGATACACAAACTTGACTAAGAGGCAAAAGTGCCTACCAAGAGTTCCAAAGGGGCTGCAGGACACAACCTGTATGCCAATGAAGAAATCAAGATACCTGCCAATAGATAGGAAACAATAGCGAGAGGAAAAGGCATCGGACTACCAGAAGGCACCTATGGACGGCTAGCACCCTGCAGTGGTCTAGTAGTCAAACATCGACTCATGGTCATGGCAGGAGTGATCGACTTTGACTATACAGGTGAAGTCAAAGTGGTCCTGGCCAACCTGGCTTAAGAGGACTAGGAAGTCCAAAAAGGCGATCGAATCACAAAGTTGATCATTGAAAAAATCAACAAGAAGGATCTGTACAAAGTAGATCAGCTGGAAGAAACCACATGAGAAGACAAGGGATTTGGAAGAACTGACCAAAACCAGCATGATACAACAAAAAGAATCAAGATCAAAGAGATCATAGTACAAGCCAGTAGATGGTACTATCGAAGAGGAGATATAACAGGAATTCTCAAATGGACATACGAAGTCGAAAAAGCAGTTCTAGCAAAAATCAACATCCACACAGAACTAACAATCTATGACAAGAAATACCAAAGCAAAAAGGGATGGAAAGCATTCATTCCAAAAGAATATCCTCAATTCACAAACCTATTTCAAGAAGAGGAAGCCATAGTGCTACCACCTTGAAGACTAGGAATCGATCACGAAATTCAGCGGGACAAAGACCAGAAAATGGAGAAAGCAAAAGAGATTCCCTACCAGAGGTTATACGCACTAGGAGAAGCAGAGCTCCAAGAACATAGGAAGTACATCGAGCGAAACCTAAAGGCAGGATGAATCAGGGACTTCTTCGCATCAGGAGGATCCCCGATACTATTTGTCAAAAGGAAAGATGGAAAAATGAGACTCTGGGTGGACTACAGAGCCTTCAATTGGGTTACCGAGAAAGATCAATATCCA
The DNA here is from genome assembly GCF_000151645.1 of Tuber melanosporum. Taxonomy (NCBI): domain Eukaryota; kingdom Fungi; phylum Ascomycota; class Pezizomycetes; order Pezizales; family Tuberaceae; genus Tuber; species Tuber melanosporum. Next base: position 525,479 of record NW_003299109.1, read on the forward strand.
CTACTCTTAATTGGAGAGGCACTGGATATATTACGGTCAGCAAAATAGTTCACCAAACGCGACATCAACGACGCATACTACAATATATATATCAAGGCGGGAGACGAATGGAAGACTACATTTGCCTCAAGATACGGAATGTTCAAATACTTGGTTATGCCTTTTAGGCTAACCAATGCACCGGCTTCATTCCAACGATTGATCAATAAGGTACTTTACAAGTACCATCACATACGTTGCATCTTCTATTGGGACAATGTACTCATCTACTCGGAAAACATGCAACAACACCAGAACGATATCAGCAATATCATGGCTGCAATACAAGGATCAGGAATGAAGATCAAACCAACAAAATGCAAATTCCATAAAGAAGAAACGGAAGACCTCAGATTTATCATCAATTGAAGCGGGGTCAAGGTTGACCCAGTCAAAATAGCAGCAATATGGGATTGGGCCAAACCAAACAACAAAACAGATGTTCACGACTTTATGGGATTCTGTAACTTTTATTGAATATTCAGAGAGGGATTTAGCAGGCTTGCAAAACCACTCTATAACCTAAGAAAAAAAGACAAGAAATGGGAATGGGGAGAAACAGAACAGAAAGCATATGATGCAATGCGAACGCATCTAATATCGGCACCAATATTGGTTCATTTCAACCCAAACCGAAAAACAATGATCGAAGCAGACACCTCAAAATATGTATGCTCAGGCATACTATCGCAACAATGTGAAGACGGAAAATATCGGCCAGTGTCTTACCGATCCCAGACAATGACCAGTGTAGAGTGCAACTACGACGTTGTAAAAAACGAACTATTAGCGATAGTTCAAGCATTAAAGCAATAGTGGAGATACGTTCTGAACAATAACCATCCAGTCCAAGTTCGAACCGACCATAAGAATTTGGTCCCATTCATCACTATGAAAGAACTGAATGACTATCAGATAAGATGGATGGAACACCTCAGCAAATACAACTTCAAAATCGAATACTGACCAGGTAAAGAGAGCAGAAAGCCAGATGCTTTTATAAGAATTGCAAGTGACAAACCACAAACAAAAAAGGGCGAAAGAATCAAACAAAAAACATGAACCCTATTACCAAAAACCTGCTTCGAGGCAATGGAGGTTATCCAATTCACATCAACAGAGGAAATGGAAATTGAGAAGGCAAATGAAAAAGACAAAACATTTCAGGCCATAAGATAAGCATGGAAGAAAGGAAAAAAGGAGATGAAAGGAATTGCTCAGGGCTTATGCTAACGGGAGGATGGAAACATATGGTACGACTGAAAACAAAGGATTCCAGAAAAAGACGCGGTAAGGACCGATATCATATGAGAACACCACGATATCCGAATGGAAGGACAAGGAGGAACGGCCAAAACTGCGGAATTCATCACGAGGTCATTCTATTGGCCAGGACCACGTAAAGATGTCAAACAATATGTCAAAAACTGCGACATATACCAAAGGATGAAAAAGGCTTAACACGCACTATATGAATTATTGAAATTGAACCAAGTTTCTGAACGACCATGGGAAACAATTACTATGGATTTGATCAACGACCTACCGGCATCGGAAAATTGCGATAGCATCCTAGTCTTGGTGAATGGTCTCACCAAAAGGAGTCATTTCATTCTTGTGAGAAAAGATATTGACATGAGGAATTTTATACAAACATTCTTCCAAGAGGTCTTCCGACTTCATGGCCTTCCAAAGAACACTATTCCCGACTGAGGAACACTATTCACGTCAGGACTATGGAAGAAAGTAACCTGAGAAATGAGGGTACAAAACAGGTTAAGTACAGCATTTTACCCGCAAACGGATGGACAAAAGAAAGGGGTAAATGGGACACTTGAACAATATTTACGGGCCTACGTCAATTACTAACAAAATAATTGGTACAAACTGCTATCAATGGCCCAAGACACATACAATAATGGAAAGCAAGAAACAATCTGCACGACAGGCTTCTTCGCAAATTAATGACAACATCCACAAAGTCAGGCCACATATCATCCGATTAAGGGAATAATACCGGACAAAAGAGATATGGGAAAACTACACGAGTTATTACAATAAGAAATAAGTTAACAACAACAAAGGCAAAAAGAACAATACGATAATCACCGAAGACTGAATCTGAACATACAATGGGGAGATATAGTATGGCTAATACCACGCAATATATATACGATGCAACCATCAAAGAAATTGGACTTCAAGAAAGGCTTACTATTCAGGATGCTGGAAAGGGTGGGCAGTCTACCTTATAAACTCGACCTCCCACCCTCAATCCGAGTACACAACATATTCCACATCTCACTCCACGAATTGCATAACCACTACAGGTTTCCTACATACACAATTATTCCTCCTTCTCCGATCACACTTAACCGAGAACCAGAATATGTAGTCAATGTAATACTCGATTCTCGCTTCCTCCATGGTCACCTCTAATACTGTGCCATGTAGATAGGATATTTGCCAGAATACGATGAAACTTGGTACTTCGTACATAACTTTGAACACGCACATGATGGTATCTTAACCTACTGCAAGCGATACCCAGGCAAGCCCACCCCAGGTAACAATCACGTTCAACCAAGACAAAGGCGAGAGAAAGACTCCTTTGCCATTGCAACAACACGAGTGCTGGGGCGATGGCCTCTGTCAAACAATACTGACCAGCGCCGAATACGGATTCATGGGGCTGACCGACGAAGAACTCAGAGAAAGGGAAAAACAAGAACAGAATAATATTATATTATGGAGGGTATGATACGACGATAGATGTCCTACATACCACTGGGACAAGGAAGGCTCGGGATGGTTCCTGAGAGAATACAAAAGGTTTGGTCCACTCCTAGAGTGTGCCCTAAAGCACTGGAAACAGGGCTTCAATAACACGTGAAAGATGCACAGGATGAAGAAAATCTCTGCAGGATACTATCCACAGAAGGATAGGACAAAGAAAGAGTTGGAAGGAAAAGATGCCACAGTATAGCAGAGAGCTGGGACCTCGAGGATGAGGATCAGGGAGAGGGAAGCCCAAAGCCCCTTGACAGAAACGGAACCGGATGCCAGGAGCCTACACAGGCAAATCCGAGGACTTCGGAAACAACCTGGTCAGGCTGAAGCCACAATTTTGGCAAATGACAAAATGATCACAGACCTATGACAGCAGAATGATATTCCGAGGCACACAATCAAGATGGCGAACCTCACCTTAGAAACAGTGAGGGTAAGATGGAGGGAAGTGGACGACAAGTTCAATAGGCTTGAGAGGTCGATACGCTCAACAGAACGCGAACTATTGAAGCTTGGGTAATGAGCTGGATGGGAGTCAGGCTTATGGGGAGAGGAGCTAAGGTCATGGATGTGGCTTGGCAAGGAAAAGGTTTTCACGTGACACATGGTTTTGAGTCACAGGTATGCTATTATTTCACACATGTAACTCATTCGAGTCATATGATTTGTTATGTGTGAGATTTGTGATTCTTTAGCCCATGGCTTATATTGGGGTATGTGCCTGACGAGTATGCCTTGCGAGTGTGCCTTGCGGGTATGCATTGGGCATATGATTTATGTTTTGCACATGACCTCGTTATGAGGTCATGGGTTTCGCGCATATGACTCAGTCGAGTCATATGATTTGTTTATTGTGTTATGATTGGTTTATGAGTTTTTGCACATGGCCTCGCTACGATGTTATAAATTTTGAGCATGCGAGCATTTTGGTCACAAGACTAGATTGATATAATTTGGTTTTACACATGTAACCACTTGGGGTCACATGACTACCAGTGGGAAGAACACTATATAAGGAGGCAGATGCTGCTGAGGAGGATAGGTTCTTCACGCTTTGTTATAAGTACTTTTCCTCCTTCATTCACCCTGTGTCACACATGAAGGTTCGGTGTCGATCCAATCAGAGCCCTTGATTTCTATCTCATGATTGGCTTCAAGTCTTTAACTTCGAACACCTTTCAGATACTTCGTTATTATACCTCCTCCTATGTTTGCTGAAAGTCATTTCTTCCTTCTACTTATCCTTTCGGTTATTCACCACAGTCGCCTCCTCACGATGGCAATGGCTAAGCGAGCCTTTGCCTCCTCTGCCACATCCGCTCTACGTTTGTCGCTGGTTCTGTCTCGTACCGTCGAGAAGAACTTCGCCCTATAGGCCGAAGTCTCTCGCCTTCCACATCACATCTTCGTCCTTTCTCTGCGATTTCATTGCGCTGGGAAAGAGATATCTGCCTTATCTGCTGCACTCGAGAATGAACGTGCTATTAATCTGCCTTATCTCACGATGTTGGCGGCTGAAGTTCCCATGGTTATCTCCTCTTCACCTGTCACCTTGGTTGCTTCCGTTACTACAGTGTTCTCAGTTGGCGTGGGTGGGCTAGACTCTGAAAAATCTCAGGGTCCGGCAGAGGAGCTCCCTCAGGGGAATGTTGTACCACCAGTTATCCCAGCCCCTCCTGCAGCTTTGGTTGTGGTTGGTGGTGTAGGTGAACCTGTTCCTGATTCGTTGGGGCCGGTTGAAGCGCTTGCTCCTGGTTTGGGTAAGATGGATCATGCTGTGGTGACACCAGCCATGGTGGTATTACGCCCTTCAGGGGTGCAGGTGCCTGAGTCCTCGGGGGCTGAGCCTGTGGCTGGTCGGGATAACGTCTCTAGTCGCGTCCCTCCTCTGGTGGTGAGTAGTGATGAGAGTGGCCCGTTCACTCCTGTTACTAGACCTGCACCTGGGGGTGGGAAGAGGAAGAAAAACAAGCAGTGCGGGGTCAACCAAGACCAGACCTCACTTGTGCCACTTGTCCCCGACTCAGAAGAGTCATCGCCTTTGCCTGTTTGCTACCGCTAACTAGCTACTACAGAGTCTGTAGCGGGATCCCCGCCTGCGGAGAGAGCTGTGGAGTGAGAGGAAGAGTTGAATACCTGGGCTTGTTTGGTCAGGTGCTGGCGACTTGGGGACTAGCTTGTTCTGGGTGCTTCCATGGAGGCTTTTGGGCTACGATGCCGGTACGGTGCCCCCTGATTCTCTACAATGGTTCGTACCCCCTTAGCTATGGAGCCTTTTGCCCTGTAAGTTGGCTTTCCCTCGGGTTTATGCGCTTGGGAGTTGGGTGGTTCTTTTGTTTGAGAAAGGGGATGGGTGCCAAGATGGCTGGTGGGGTGTCCCGGGATCATTGAGCTGGGCCGCTCTGGTGGGCTTCTACTATAGAGGAGGTTTTTGCGGGGTCACATTCAGGTGGTGGTAGTTGAATATTTGTATTTTGAACGAGTGACTTGGTTGACAGGTAGGCTCGGCTCAGGAGGACTTATCTTTACTGTTGATAGCTTTGTATTTAGTATTCACGGGGGGCATAGTGCAGGGATGTTTGAGGTACGGGACCAGGAATACCCCACACGCTGCCAGGCAGAGCCG
>NW_003299109.1:531083-591080 GCF_000151645.1 Tuber melanosporum
GATGCGTCTGTAATTTTGTACGAGAAGTATGGTACGGGACTGGAGGTTAAGTTAGTTCATAGTTAGTGGTATCCGGGATGCGACAACCTTGGGGCACGACCCTGGGGCTCATCGTATGCCAGTGTTGGTGGTACGAGTTTCAATAAAATTAGATCGAATTCTTAGTACTTTTGCTACTTCTTACTTTAACGAATATAAAACACCTACACTATCTTTATCTTTATTGCAACGTTATCGTTACACTATGAAGAGCTCTTCACAAACAAGAGTTTGAGAAAGCTTATGATAGGCATTTCTGAGAGAACACAAGGGTTTTGAACTATCGGTAACATAGGCAGAGGCCTAGTACCATCGTAAGACTATAGAAAGAAACAGAAGCAGAGAATTATCGTTCCTCATCGCCATAAACTAAGGATACAAGGAGCGATGGTTACAGATGCCATCTGGTATCGTTTGGCGTCGGACTAGGTAACACTTTATAATATAACAATCCTGCCTTAGATAGTTAGTTCTCGGGGATATGGAACGATACTTCTCTTCTTCGGTTGATTTCCTTAATCTTACGATAGCACTAGGCCTCTGCATACGTTACTGATAGTACAACACCTTTGTCTTCTATCAGGAATGCCTATTGTAAGCCTTCTCTAACTTATCTTCATAAAGAGATCTCCTTGGCGTAACAATTACGTTGCAAAAAAGATAAAGATCGTGAAGGTATTTTATCTTTGTTAAAGTAATAAAAAAGAAAAGTACTTAGAATTCATTCTAATTTTATTTAAGCTCGGACCGTAAACACTGGCATACGACGAGCCCACACTGACACAGGGATATCACTAACCGGTATACCACTAATCCTAAGCTAACTAAGTCTATGGTCCCACACCTACCATCCCCAAGTCATACCCATGTAGAAACAAATTACAAGACTATTAAAAAACCCAGCGCACGCCCCAGTCCACGTCCATAGCCCCTCTAGTATGAAGCCAACCAGCACTAAGTGCAGCCTAAGCCAAGCAAAAGACTGACCTGACCAGGTTCCTTGTCTAACAAATTTGAAATACTACCACCCGGTCTAAATACTGTCCTGCGAAACCTCTACTACAATAAAAAACCCACATACAAACAAATTAAACCTACAGGCAGCATAATGGTAGTGAGGAGCCAACCTATATGTCCACCTCTCGTACCTGCATGATAGGCTATCGACCCTATGAACCCAGTTTGTCAGTTGCCTCCCAAGAGCATACTGGTAAGGTGGACCTGTACCTGCTGCCTGTCCCCTAAACAAAACAACATAATCATAGGAAATATATGGAGGTAGTGACAGACCGTAAAGGTCAGTGGGGCCTATCTCCCACCCGTGGTGCCATGCCTCCTCTTGACAAAGCCAAAGCACAACCAAAGAAACCAAACAAGCTCCACAAAGCCTGATGCTCAAGATCCAAATAAGTCCAACCAGGAGGTCGCAACCCACTATCTGCACAGGTGGCCATCAGCCAGCCAGGCCACTGGGGAGCTTCGCAGCACTCAGCAGCTTCAACCAACAGCTCCAGCCAGACTGGAAACCCTTGATTAGACCTTACCCAACCTGAAGCAGGCCTGACCAGTGCTCGCAGGTGCCTCTCCCCCCCTAGCCAGCCCCCCCAAGTCCCACAAACCAGACACGGCAGAGCACATCCAGTCCCCCCAGCCACTGAGACAGATCAACTATCCGATAGCCACAGGACAGCCTATACCCAGCCCTATCAGGCAGCTACTGGTCTTGGCCAGACCAACAGAGCCCTAACCGTCAACATCACATAGCTGAGGAGGGTCCACCAGCTATAGCTGGGAGCCACAAAGGAGGTAGCACCAATACCTAAAGGTACTGGCACCAGCCACACCCTCCAACCCTGCCGAACCTAAGTCCACCTGAGTCGGGAAAGAGTAAGCAGAGCCAGTGAAAGCCAGCCCCACAGGTCCGGCAACAGGTACAGAGGGAACAACGGGTAAGAGGCATCCCCACCTGACGTGACAAGAAGGCGGACGGCCAACGCCCAGAAGCTGACAAACAGAGGGTAGGCCCCACTTGAAATGGGTGAAGCCACCAACTACAATCTACAACTAAACCACTCAAATGCACAGATAATGTGAGTATCTGGCAGCCAATTGTCCCACACTACCCCAGGTAGCAATAGAGGACCACACCAGAGGGCTAGATCTTTCAGGGTGAAAGCTATCCCCACAGAGGCAAGGAGGAGACACCTGACTGAATTACGGTAAATGCCACAAGGACTAACACTCCAAAGGAACTGCGATAAACAACATCGTTGGATTCCGACCATAGAAACGTAGCCTAACGAGAAGGGGCTGGGTGGCTACCGCTCTGCTACCTGAGGAATGATGCAGCTGGTACGATGAGTTAAAGCTCGGGAAGGTTATCAGTCTAACACAAGGGAACTTTGTATCAAGAGAACTAAGGACTCCATTAAAACCAAACACAAACATGAGCTGGCCCAAAGAACGACATGGGTGATCCCCCCAAATACAATGTTCCACCCCCCCCAATCAAACACGAAACCTGTGAGTAGACGATAGACAGGAAGCCGAAGACATTTTATCGAAAGGGGCTTGTAAGCGACAGTGACGAAGAGCTTGAAGTGACTGTATCGTGAGCAACCATCAGGCAACGAAACGAGAAGCAAACAAGTAATCAGGCACGCAACGCTTAACAGACCTTAATACTAAAGACCTCGAGAAGTACTGAGTGAACTCAGATATCTTCCCCAGAGTCCATATCATCAAGGCCCACCATAGGTGCGAAAGAAACCCTCAGGGGGAAGCGACGGCAAAGACAAGGAAAAGCACTTAGAAGAAAGCGTGAAGAAAATATCCTCCTCGGCCACATCGGCCTCCTTATATAGTGTTCTTCCTGCCCGTAGTCACGTGACCCAAAGTGGTCACATGTGCGAAACCAAATTATAACAAACTAATCATGTGACTAAAGTGGTCACATGCTCAAAACCTATGATCTCATAGTAATGTCATGTGTAAAAACTGATAAACTAATTATAACGCAATAAACAAGTCATATGACTCGACTGAGTTACATGTCTGAAATCCATGATCTCTTAACGAGATCATGTGTGAAACATATATCATATGTGCAAGGCATACCGGCAAGGCACACTAGCAAGGTATCCTTGCTAGGCGCATGTCTCATGACTCATAATTGAGTCATGTGGGGGACATAATAAATCATTACATAATAAGTCATATGACCTAAATAAGTCATATGCGTGAAACTATAACATACCTATGACTCATAATCATGAGTCATGTGAAACCTTTTTCTTGCCACGCTACATTCATGACACTATTCCAATTAATGGCCAATGGGCCTGAGTTTTATTCGACACTGGGGTAATCGGAAGAACCATGATCAGTAATGCTTTTGTCTCTATCTATAAACTCCCCACCTGTGACCTTAACTAGCCTATAATAGTCAATATGTTAGTAAAGAGATTATGATCCACAAGCCACAAGACTTGTAGCACAACTACTCGGCTTTGGTCTGTTACCTTACTCCCTCTAAAGACTCTGGTAGGAAATCTTACCAAATACGTAGCACTGATAGGGATGCTATTCCTAAACCACTACAAGGCTATAATCAGATGTGGAGAATCTACTATTGATTTTCCTGTTCAGAAGGCCAGAGTCTCATACAAACCAACAAGTGGAGAATCCCTAGCTGCAGTCTGTGAATCTACTGTGCAACGCCTATTCGACGAATATTCTGATATTTTTCTTTATTAGATTCCTGATGAACTATGACATATGTGGAAAGTGAACCACCATATCTGCCTACAGGACAGTTTTAATCTAAACAAGCAACCAACCTATCCTGTCCTCGATGCATGCAAAAACCCACTATGTGATTGAATAAACCAGAATTCAGAAGAGGAATTATCTACTGAGCAAATGAACCAGTTACTGTACTAATAATTTTTCAACTCAAAGCAGATGGCAAAGGAATCCACGCACGAGTTGATCTCAAAGTACAAAAAGAAAACACGGTTATAGACAGTTGTGCTATTCTAAACCAAACTTAGATCCTGAATGCAGTACAATAGGCCAGATTCAGATGCAAGATTGACCTAAGCGATGTCTACTTTCTAGCAAGGTTAGACCCAGAAAGTGAATGCTATCTCAGTTTCAAAACACCCTTCAGAAGTTTTCTTAGAGGAGTCATATTAGAAGATAACATGAATGTACCTGCTCCCTTCATGCAAATTATGGAAAACCTGTTAGGTGAATATATCTACCATTTTCTATGGGTATATATTGACGATATCCTCATTTTCTCAAACTCCGAAGGGCTACATGTATATCATATAGGTTTAATATGCACCAAGTTAAGGGAAGCTAAATTGTACACTAGCCTAAACAAATCAAATCGGTTTACTGATAAGCTGAATATCCTGGGAGATGTAAGGGACGATGTAGGAATACATACTGCCCCGGGGAAGATATCCTGCTTGACAGAATAGACCACCCTGCAAAATTGAAAGAAACTCATGCAGTTCCTAGAACCTGTTAACTACAGCTCCCAGCTTCTACCTCACTACACCATTGTGACTGCAACACTCATAGACCTTACCGGCGATGCAAAATTCATTTGGACCAACACTCATAACTAAGCCTTTACCAATATTAAAGAATTAATTAAGAACGCCAATGTTATATGACCTATCCACTACAATAAACCAGAACTAATCTAGTTAATTACTGATACATCAGATATGGGAGTTGGAGTATGGGCTGGTCCAGGACCTTTGCATGAAATGGTAAGACTTGCAGCATTACACTGCCAGAAGTTCAATAATTCACAAATGAACTATGGAAATAAAAGCAAGGAAGCCCTTGTAGTGATCGATGCACTGGTTACCCTCAACTAAATCTTGAGGGGCAATGCCTTCATTATTGTAACTGACTACAAACCACTCACTAATCCGAAAACGGATTACAAAGTCCTTAGCTGGAAAAGAATACAATGGATACAAGAAATCAGCAAACAATTATCTACACCCCATGAAGAATGAACAATTAGTTGACTCTCTCTCCCACATTTATCAAAAAGAAGAACTCCAGGATCCCCCTCTTGTTTATGACCATACAAGAAAAAGCAAAGATAGTCCTGACAATATCTCCTATGAACAAGAACCATGATTGGTGGCTGTCAGTACTGCACCTCCCTCCACTTCTTCCTCTTATACCATCTACGGAGATGCTGAAATAGAATGCCGCAAGAATCTTAATGACAAATGGAAAGATGACTGCACTCTCCACAGTCCACCTTCTTAGGAACTTGAATAAAGTACACTGCACTAGTCTCACTGTTACCACAATACCTATTCCATTTATTAGACTGAAATTAAATTCAGTAACAAATACTAGTGACCAAACTAATACTTCAATTAAAGGTTCCAAAAGCAACAGCTTTAACAGTACTAAAAGGGAAGCAGAATAGCAATTAATGTACGATGCTGATGATAGATCAATCCGACCACTCCTTATTCTTAGTCATGCCCTAAGACGATGCCAAGGTCTTGAATAACTTAAAGAAGCAGCATCCTAGATAAAAGCAGCATCTTATCAGCACTCTCCACAACCAATACCTCTATCATAACCTCTCATAATAGATTTACAACAACTATTAAGTGGACTCTTGCTCACATACAATAATGAAACAATTATCTCAGTCATATCACACACAATTCTTGAATATCGCCAAAAGTTCTATGAGAATTCTGATTAAGCCGAAGACACTATTAGGCCGACAAGATGATCCCTCATCGAAGATGAAAAAGATGTCAGTTCAACTATTGAGATATTGACTTCATCCTTCTGAAGTCAGATGATAGCAGGATACTGCAATGACCCAATCTATTTCAAAGCTATAGACAGCTACAGGCATGGTAATCTGGTCCACTGTAACATATCTAACAGAATAGTCTATACCAGCACCCATTATGATGAACATTTCCTATACATCCTGAAAGACTATAGGTTTAATAGAATGACTATCCGGGAATAGGTCATTACCAAAATCAACAACAAAGAACACTGTAGTACCAACCACAATCTTCAATAAACCTCAGAACATATTTTCTGGCATGAAATGCAAAAGCATTTCTGGGATTTCATCCAACAATGTGAACTCTGCCAGTCAAATAAGGAACAAACACAACTACCTGAACTGAAGACCCAGATCTTTAAGTTACGTTGAGAAATATTCGAATGCTTTGCTATTAATTTCACAGCACCATTCAATATGTCAGCCACTTATGACACTATCTTAGTAGCTGTAGATCGACATGCTGGATATGCAATGCTCATACCAATGAAGGTCACTGAGTTATCTAAACACGTGTGGAATAACCTCCAAGGATACCTATTTACCTCTCATGGATACCCATTGTCCATTATCAGTAATGCTCATCCCCAATTCACTGACAGATTCTGAAAACAAATATTTACTTCGCTTGGAATCAACTACATCATGGCCACTCCAAGATATCACGAAACTAACAATTAAGTAGAATGAAAGATATGTGAAGTCAGGACTGAAATTCAAAATATGATCAATGAGTAATAGATCAACTAAGAACCTGCTCTTGCCAAGCAGGCCACCTACATTAATGCTGGATACTCAGATACCCTCAGAATATCTCCATAAAAGGTAATCTTTGGCCAACATTACCTTCTCCTACTTACAAGCCTTCTCAAAAACTCATCAATCCCTGCCTCTGATGACCACATAAACCATCATCAAGCGATTCAGAACGATCCTTTCTAAGCTGCAAATGCTCCCCGATTCCAGAGTACAACTATACACCAGAAGCGACAATGCAAGCATGAGCCTATTTCCCCCAGTGAGATGCTTATAGATTATAGAAATATGTTTATAACCAATGTTTGACGCAGTAAAAAATTACAACTCTGATGGCGAGGACTTTTCACAGTCATATTCTTTGATAATCATACCAAGAAATAAACTGTCCAAATAGATAGATACCTGTATCACTACAATAACACTATTTTTCACTCCATAGCTGTCAAATACTTCAACTCCAATTATGACTCCAAGTTCGCTGGAAGAACCTACTCTTGACCTGCACCAATAATGTTCCATAAGAAATGATGAATGGGAAGTTGAAGAAATCTGCGACTACTACCTGTAGCATAGAAATAATCAATTCCTAGTCTAACAGAAAGAATACCCAATGTGCAAAAAATGCGGGGAACAACTGGAAGGGCTAGAGCATGATACGGACATGGTAAATAGGTGGTCGGAAGATAACATGGTAAACAATTCACTACCACTAACGATTAAGTATATCACAATGTGCGAGACACCAACTATGCTGAAAACTAAGTGAACTATAGGACAAAGATAGATTTTGGGCACTATACTTTGAGTTGGAATTTGAAAGTAGTAATGAGGAAAATGAGGCTATGAACCAAGCAGTGAACAACCCCATCCAATCACCATTCACTATCCGAATACCATAATGATATGAAACTATGTGGAACTGAATATCAGGTTGTAACAACAGCTCATTGGATTGTTGTTGAACTGTGATGTTATGTAATGTGAAGACTACTTCGATATCCTCTGAGTTAACTACTGCCCCAATTGCAATAACGTGTTGGTAGATGTACAGCATGAATCTGGTATTTGTATGTTAGGAATACCAGAACCCAATACCTAGGAACCACCCTAAGTAGGGTAACCCCACTTGGAATCAGAATCTCTAGTCTCCAACACCCCCCTCTGGCTCGCTTACGGGGCCCGCGTGTCATCATATATATAAATCTCAGGTGCGTCCTGTGACTACATTACCACTGAATTGAAGGTGTTAGAATAACACCATATACGTCGCCGCCGTCCATCCGACCGGATCCTGTTCGTAGCATATATGGGAGGCGACCTTCGGCTAGGCCTGAGAAGTGGAACAGAGTAGTTCCGTCAACTACACAAAGAGTTACTTGGCTTCAAAAACATGACACCTTTGCCATGGGCCGTAGGTAACGGGACGATTTCGCACAATGAGATGTTATCAAATAGTAAAGGATCTCTACAAGAGACCAATACAATTACATACACCAGAAGAGTCTAGAACTCCAAAGGACACTACCAAAGAAGCCAACGAACTTCACAGAGTGTTGCAACTGGGTTTTGGAACACGTTGTAGCCATGGGGTGATTCTCAATACTACAATGGTTACTAAAACCTATTACCCAGAGAGCAACCAAAGGTTGCCGACCGAGGGATTAATTACCAGTCTAGTGGAGTGGCTTCCCACGAGGGAATAGGAAGTCATCTAAAGAAAATCTATAGGTTGGATATGGAGTTACAAAGGATTGGAATCAAATGACCTACGATAGTTGTAATGACAATCACATTTGCAGATATAGCGGTAGATAAGACTGATCATTTTATCAATAGCGAAGACAATTGGAGCCAACTCAGTTCGACTTAAGAACTAGGCCAAAAGTCTAAAGACTCTGCTAATCGGGATATTGCTATTGGGGACAGTATGATTCCTAAAAAGAAATATTGTAATTACCGAAGAGAGTGTGATCGTTTTCAGAGTCCACAGGTATTCGCACCTTGGAAGAAAACTCGACGTTGCAAATTACGATTGAAGAAGTACATAGTTGTATAATAAATAGATGTAGTCCGCGAACCCTCAGACGTGGAATATAAATATCGAAGGGCCTCCCAAGCTTTAGACATCATCAAGCATTGGAGAAGAGACCATAACAATATAATATTGGTTTTACGATTCTACCCTACTTTACCTTTTTTACTTCGCTCCTAGTAGTCAGAAATGAAATGAGCAAAGTCTGAGCCTTCCTAGACAATCTCCGTCTACGGAAACGAATCTCGATTGGCCTAGACAACCTTGAAGTCTATCAAGTTGTCTCTGCCTAACATTGTAACTACTGTGACGTGCAATTCTTTAAGTCTTGATATTTTCTCAAGATTTCTTGGTATCCCTGGTGTGACACTTCTGACTAAGAGTTTATATTGAAAACTGAAGCCTTTAGTTTCTCAGACTCCTCTTTGGACCATTATTAGGTTTTATTTGTTTAAACAGTGGGTTTGATTTGGGGGATGTAGGTGGTATGGGTACTTGGTTATTGGTTTTATTTTATGTTTTGTTTCAAGTATTGCTTTGATGTTTGATTTGTTTTAAGTATTGTTTGATACTTAAGTTGTTTTACCAAAATGTATCGTTTGATACCTTGGAGTAGTTTTACTCATACTAGAGATACACTGATTTGTTTATATAAAGACTGACAAATTCTATGAGGAAAAAGGCAGACTTCAACAGGCAGTATTTCAATATACTTAGTTGAACAGTTACTTCTTTATTTTCTCCTTACACCCACAAAGCATACTTCATTTCTCAGCTCTCACCTTCTCTCTGGTATGGCAGGCTACCTGCCGAATATGGTACCTATTCCTGATAAGATTATTATCACATTGCGAACATGTTATATACAGGGTCTGAAAACTCCAATGTCAAGATGTTGCAAGATATGTATAATATTTAAAGCAAATTTGAATGGAATTGGATGATTTATATGATATTTATTGATAAAATGATCCTGACAGTAAGTAATATGACCATCAAGAAGAAGAATTCGCCAGTGTTTCGATAATCTTGTATTTACTTCCTTGATAAAATTTACTACCCAAGCTAGGACAATATTCTCATTGGTATAACCAATTTGTGGTACAGTTTTCACCTCAGCTCTAGTTAAGTTAACATAAACCTCCCTTTTTGTGATTTTCTGGCCTGAACAATTACTCATAGTAGGTTGAGGAGGACTCCCATTAGGACAGCTCATCTTTATAATCATTACGGACTTGTAACAATTCTAGTTTGTATGTAAGTCCTTTAACCGGTAATGACCTTACCTTTTTATTATTCCATATCTTGATATCCTAGTAACCTCTCATCATCGTTATAACTCTCAATAATAACTATTGATATTTCTTTGTCTTGTCTAATTCCAATAAGCAAGACCTCCTTTTGACAGAACATTATGGGAGATGTTTGTGCATGAACGATAGTATTGATTTAACTTGTAGTATAGGAATAAACTTAAGTAGTTGTTGGGGGAGTCTTCTTGTAAGGTCCTTTTTTTTCTTTCCATTATATTGTTATATTATTTGTTGTTAAGCTATAGTGTGATTCTTCTAAAACATAGACAAGAAGTGTTGCAAGATGTGATACTATGTCAGAGGGGTATAAATAGCAACAAAGTAATTATAAAGCCCAGCAAAATCTTTAGAGACGTATTATCATATAATTGTCAATTTAGATCATTATCAGTACATACTTTTCGTAATAATAGTAATAAAGTATTCTTTGTATAATAAAATAGTTCATGAATAGCAATTCCGCCAATTAGGCTCTGGAGTTCCAATTACTGATTATACTTTCCCTATTTTATGATTCTGAACAATATGCCTTCTATAACTAATGTACTGTTAGCATGAATCAGACAAAGTACACCAGATAAGTCTGTTAATAAAAGTACTTTAAGAAGTCATGCCTTCCTTTGAAGGCAGCAAGATGCTATTGCTCAGGTTAGCCAATTAAAATATCTTTCTTGTAATTTTAAATTGTCTTGTCTAATAGATTTTTATTTACAGAGAGTAAGAAGAGTAATCGAGAAGTAAGATTTATCAGCAAATGCATGTAGTTGCGAAAATGCCATGCAAGAGCTGCCTTAGCCAACGTACAGCAGCCAAAGTCACCTTAGTATACACTAGTTTAAGACTTGATACAATTGATTATCCAAATCATGTACACAATCCTTTGATTATCAGAGTTGCCCATGTAGACTTAGTTCATAAAACTAAACATATTCATTGTACTTGCACATTTTTGAAAAAGTATACAATTTTCTCAACATACTAGTTTGTCCAAAAAAGTGGAAGATAAAGTAGAGAGAAAAAACTAATAGGTGTAACAATCCCACTTTGGATAGTTAGTTGTTCGCAATGGAAATCATACTGCACTTTATCTTCTACTATATAATAGCTCATAGGCCTATGCCTACATTACTTATAGTACAAGACCAATTTTGTCTATCTGTAACTTCTATTGCAAGCATTCTGAACTCTATCTTGTTTAGAGTTCTTTTATTGTAATAGTAATAAAGGTCATAATAGTAATCAAAAGGATAAAGGTGTTGTATATTCATTGAAGTAATATGAAGGCAAAATACTTAGAATTCAATCTAATTTTATTTAAGCTTGTACTGCCAACACCGGCATGCAATAAACCCCCTCCAGCATAGAGATACCACTAACTAGTATACTACTAATCGCAAGCCAACTAAGTCAACAGTCCTGCACCAGCTATCCTGAGTCGCACCCTACAAGAACAAATTTCAAGACCATCAACCCTGAGACGCCTTAATCTAAGCCCGTAGCCTCTCTGATATGAGGCCAACCAGACCTAAGTGTAGCCCCAGCCAAACAGAAGACAACCCTGACCAGGTATTTCGTACAACAATTATAAAATCACTACCGCCAAGTCTGAATACCTTCCTACACCGTTAAATACCACAAAAGAAAGCTAAAATTAATCTAACTACACAGGTGGCAAAACAGTAGGAAGGAGAAAACCAACATGTCTACTGCTTGTACCCACATGCCAGGCTGTCCACTCTATAAGTCCACTTTGCCTGTTGTCTCTAAAGAATGTGCTGGTAAGGAGGACCTGTACCAACTACCTGTAACCCAAATCAACAAATGCCAAAAATAAAAGAAAATCATAGGTGTGGTGACAGACCTAAACAGTCAGTGGGGCTTATCTCCCACCCATGATACCATGTCTCCTTCTACCTTAGTTGTACCAAAACTATTGAAACCAAACAAAGTGAACAAAATCTAGTTTACCAGATTCAAACAAGTCCAAACCTGTAGTTGAAACCCATTATCCACACAGGTAGTCATCAATCCAACTAGTCTGTCGGTAAGCTTTGCAGCACTCAGCAGCTTCATCCTACAGCCCAAGTTGGACTGAAAATACTTCAATAGACCCTGTCCACCATGACATCAGCCCGACCTGTACTTGCAGGTGCCTCTTCCCACAAAGCCAGCTCCCCTGAAGCTCTACACAACAGATGCCACCGGATCCATCTATCTCACTCTCCCCTTCAGACAGATCAACAGTCTCACAGCTATGAGAGAACCTATACCTAGCCTCATCAGGCAGCCACTAGTCTTAGTCTTCCTGACAGTATTCCAACCCCAATACTGTAACGCTAAGAGGGTATTAGGGTAAGCCCAGGCTAAAGCTCAAGCAAGGCAGGAAATTGTGACGTAGAACCATGTAAAGTCAGCCTCATAGGTCAGGCAAGAGGTAAGGATAACAGAGCCAGTACAAGGCACCCCCAAATGACTCAACTGGTAGGTAGAGGTCGAGAGCAACAGAAGTAGACAAACAGAACATTGACTCAACTTATAATCGGTGAGGCCTCCAACTACAATCCCTAACTCAACTACTCTAAGTCATAGATAACCAGAGTATCTGGCAGTCAATTGTTCTACACCACCCCAGGTAACCGTAAAAGTCAGCTAGAGGGTAAGAATATTCAGAGTAAAAGCTATCCCCAAGGAAGTAGGAAAGAGATGCCTGACTGAACCAGTGTAAATGCTATAAGAACAGAAATTCCAAGAGAATAGTGAAAAATGTCATCAGAAGTTTCCGATAATTGAAACAAATCGTAACTAGGAGGGGCTGGGCGGGTATCATCCTGACCAACTAAGGAACAATAAGATCAGTATAAAAAGTTGAAGTCACAGAATAGTCATAAAGGAAACCTGTGGTTATTTTGCATCATGAGAATTCAGGACTGGTTTTAAACCCAACAAAAAGCATAAGCTGGCTGTAAGAATAACACCAGTAATTCCTGCAAATACCAAGCTCAATTCCGGCATTCGGAAGCGAAACCTGCAGGTAGATGACAGACTGGAAGTCCAAGACATATAACTAAATGGGGCAGGTATGCCTGGGTGATGAATAGTTCTAGGTACTATTATGGTGAGATAATTGGTACACAATGAAATGGAACAAACAAGTAGACAAGGCCTCAACTATACAAGAACCCCTCAAGGCAGAATACTCGGTGAAGCCAGTTAACTGTCAGGTGACAGCAATGATTGTGGATACAGAAGATAACCACCTAGGTGGAGGGAGGTTAAGGTCCAGAAACAAACTTTGAACAAAGAGGAAGAGCATATCATTATTGGCCATACCAGCCTCCTCATATAGTGCTCTTCTCGTACCTAGTTCTGTAATACCAAGTGGTCTCATGTGCAAAGCTGAATTATCAAAAACTAGTTACATGACCAAAGTAGTCATATTTGGAATACCAATGACTGAGTACTAAGTGTTAGTAAGGGGTACTGGGGTTACCTCACAGGCATTAGAGTTGGAGAGCACAGTTGGCATCAGGACTTGGCATTCATGTATTCACTTAGGTAGTAAGATTCACAGCTAGAAATTACATCAAGTTCCCATCCTCCCTCTCCCATGCACGCACACCAGTGCTTATACTAAGATCAGGTGGGAAAACTAATAAACCAATTGTAACATGATAAACAAGTCATATGACCCAAAGCGGTCACATGTGTGAGACCCATAACCTTATAATGAGGTCATATGCAAAACATCAATCATATCCGCAAGGTATACCCGCAATGTATACTTACCAGGCACATTCGCCAGGCATATATCGTATAACTCATAATCAAGTCATATTGGAAACATAAGAAATTATAACGTAAACAAGCCCTGTAACTGTAATGTTCATAGGTGTGAAAGTGTTAACTTACCTAAGACTCGTAATTATGAGCTACATGAATGTCTTTTTTTTTATTTTTATAATCATTTAGTTACTTGTTTAAGGTACAAGAACATCGCATGCAGCGCTAGCTATGGTGTTAAGAAAACCCCTCCACCCTGGACCAAGAGAAAACCCGTACTCCCAAGACCCTCTGGTATGGGCCCAACCATACACACTCCAAGGGCGATCAACTCAGGTGCCCAGCCCACAGACCTCACGACTTGAACGCAAAAGGGTCTCGCCTAGAAGCCAACCAAAACCCCAAGAAGATCTTTCGCCCGAAAGAAAACCCCACCCACTAACTACACGTCGCTAACAGGAAGGAAACCAAATAAGCTAGGCAGGAAAGTATAAGGAAAAACTGTATCCCGTAAACTACTAGACCCATGATGGCACAAAGGAAACTAACAACTATCCACCATAACACAAGATTTGCTGTTTTTAAAGAACCGCCCCCGAAGTGGGTGGCTGGCGAAGCGCCCTAAGGCTAAACGCCTCCAACCAGCTAAGTCACAGAAGTAGTGCAATACCATG
This sequence comes from Tuber melanosporum, assembly GCF_000151645.1. Classification (NCBI taxonomy): domain Eukaryota; kingdom Fungi; phylum Ascomycota; class Pezizomycetes; order Pezizales; family Tuberaceae; genus Tuber; species Tuber melanosporum. Next base: position 545,538 of record NW_003299109.1, read on the forward strand.
GCCCACCAATCATGAACAGAGGCTACGGTGCCGGGCCCAAGGAGTAGATGTTTGGCAGAGGGGGTACCGCCCAGCAGTAGGGTGCCAGCCAAAGCGCCACCACGGGTGGGTAGTAGGCCGAAACCTCAGAACACCATACAGTGGAGGAAGGAGGTAGTAGGGTACCAGCCAAGGCGAGAAGGCAGTAGAGTTCGAGCTGATGCAACCAAAGTAGAAAGTAGAGGTAGGGCCAAAGGCCCCTGTGGAAACCCGACTGTAGACCGAACTGCCATATTACCGCGTCTCTCATGTAGTCTCTTGTTCTCTGAGAGATGGCGTCACTTAGTGGAAGGGATTCCACCAGCAGTAAGGAGGTAGAAGGGCGAGGTGAGGAAGGCAACCGAAACATGAACTCTGCGACTAGGAGGGTATGGTCAAATCTCACAGCGAGAAAGACCCTGAAGTTACTAGCTGAGGTGTTCCCTAATGGGGATCATGCAAGCGGGGAGTAGGATGTCTACCACTGCCAGTGCCATCCGGAAGTGAAAAGAGGAAGCCAACTGTGCCAAAGCTAAGCAAGCCCCGATTAGCAAGACAGGACTACTGGGCGAGCCCAGATAACTCTCCCATCAAGCAGACAAGAGACCAGTTAGGCCAATGCGGAAGAGGATGAAAGAGTTAACTATGCCACTAGGCAGGAACCACCAAGGGGGTAGAGGGGAGTGGGGGGGCCCACGATAGCTGGTGTGGTATTGCCAAACTATGTGGAAGGAAAATAGGAGCGACGGAGTGTGGAGCTATGTGAAAGTCCTTTCCTTACCAAGCCCTGTTCATGATAGTAGGATTGTATTTTACTTGATTCTGTTACATATTACTGTTTCTTAAAATGCAGAGAGTACAAGAGCGTCAGATCTTATAAGAATTAAACCGATCTACCAAGTCAAGTAAAAAGCAGGAATGACTTATAGTATTTGCACAAGAGGTATCTGCAGGAGGATGGTGTGCTAAGAAGAGGGAATATCAAGTTTAAGCAATAAAGACTGGTAGATGAAGGAAAATAAGATTCCTGAATGTAAACGTAGAAAGCACCTAAAAGGTGTAACTTTACTAGAAGATATAAAATAGCTGCAAGGTTCTATTCAAGTCTCAGGATGAAGTACAATAGCTGACAAGTAGGCTGCTTTACCTGAGAGTAGGTAAGTGTAATGATGCCCCTTCCAATAATTATTTCTTAGCAACTGGAAATGATACATTTCTTTTTCTTCTGCCATACGATAGCTCTCAGGCCTGCGCCTACGTCACTGACAGTACATGACCACTGTGATCTATTAGTAATGTGTTTCATAAGCTTTCTCTAACTCTACCTCAAGTAAGATTCTGGCATTGTAGTAGTGATAATGGTCGTGATAATAATAAAGAGTGTAAAGTAGTTTTATATTTATTAAAATTATAAGTAGGAAAGATACTTGGAAGTCAATCTAATTTTATTTAGTCTGATACCGTCAATACTGGTATACAACAAGTCCACGCTGGTAGAGGAATACTGCTACCCAGTATACCACTAACTACAGGCTAACTAAGTCTACGGTCGGGTACCTACCATCCCCAAGTCATGCCTGTATGAGAACTAATTACAAGACCATCCAACAACCTAGCACTCTCCCTAGTCCAAGCCCATAGCCCCTCTGGTATAAAGGCCACCAGTACTAAGTATAGCCAAAGCCGAATAAAAGACCAACTTACTCAGGTTCTTTATCCAAAAAGCATAAAACCACTACCACGCAGTCTGAATACTATCCTGTGAGAACCTCCTCCACAATAGAAACTCATGTAAGTATCGCTACTCAATCATCTTAGGACACCCCTCCCACAATAATGGTATCAACCCCCATCTCTAAACAAAAGAAATACCTAAGAACCCAAGTGCGTAGACCTAAGGGAAAGCTGACTGATAGGGGGAGTGCTACTAAGACGAGTGGGTACCAACCATCACTGAAAATCTGGAAGGTACCATAGTAGTACCACAATCTGAAAACCTCACCAGAAGTAGCAAGGATAACATAGTTCCAGAGCTGTCAACACATGGCTGAATACATTCCAGAATTTAAGTTCTCTGCCAACTCCTCAATTCGCTCCGCAGGTGGCGAACCCGCTGCATACTTAGCAGCAAGCAATTTGCGATAGCGAACTGGCCAAGGCGATGACCCTTCTGAGTCCGGGACAAGTAGCACAGGTGAGGTCTGTCTTACTTGACCCAGTCCTTCTTGTTCTTCTTCCTCTTCCCTTCCCTGGGTGCATGTCTAGTAATAAGGGTAGAGAGGTCACACTCATCACCACCTACCACTACATGTGGGACACCACCAGATGCATTACCCCGACCAGACACCTGTTCAATAATAGAGCACTCAGGTACCTGCCCCCTGAAGGGGGTGATACCACCATAGTTAGTATTATCACACCACAAACTACATTACAGACACTTGGAGCCAGCACCTCAACAGGACCTGACGAATCAGGAACCAGTCCACTCACACCACCGCCCATAACCAAAGCTGCAGGAGGGGCCAGGATACTTTATAGTGTAACATTAACCTGAGAGAGCTCCACTGCTGGACTCTGAGAACTATGCGGGTCCAGCCCACCCCTCCTAAGTGAGACCACTGCAGTAACTGAAGCGCCAAGGAGGACAGGAGAATAGGGGATAAGAGTAGGAGCTTTAGACATGAAAATTGTGTCCAAACCGCGAACAGTAACATGTTCAGATACCAGGGCAGCCAACATGGTAAATATCTCTTTCTCAGCGTGATGAAATAGCTGAGAAAGGATAGAAAAGTAATGCCAAAGGCAGGAGACTTCTGCCTCTAGGGTGGAGCTCTTCACAACAGCAGAAGACTAAACAAGCGATAGAAGTAAAGTAGGCGCGCCGTATGGGACGCATGCTTGCTTAGCCATTGTGACCGTGAGGAGGTGACGTTGATGAACAACTGACAGGATAAGTAAAAGAAAGAAAAATCTACCCGCAAACATAAGAGGAGGTATAACAACAATGCTCCCAAGGTGTAATCGAAATTAAAGACTTGAAGCCGATCTTGAGATAGAAATCAAGAGCTCTGATTTGATTGACAATGAACTTTCACGTTCTGACGCAGGGTGAAAAAAGGAGGAAAGGTAATTGAAAGTCAAGGTAATTTGAAGTAAACTCATACCACTAAAACTGGCATACGACGAGCCACAGCTGGCATAGGGATACTGGTAATCAGTATACCACTAATCCCAAACTAACTAAATCTGCGGCCCTGCACCTATCATCTCTAAGTCATGCCCGCACAAGAACTCAGTATATGACTATCAATCAACCCTGCTCCCTCTACGGTCCAAGTACATAGCCCCGCTGGTATAAAGCCAACTAGCACTAAGCATAGCTAAAGCCAAGCAAAAGACCCACCTAACCATGTTCCTCATCCAACAAACATAAAAAAGCTACTTTTGAGTCCCAATACATTTCTACAAAATCTACACCTCATAGGAAACCAACAAAACAAACTAAACCTACAGGCGACATAATGGCAGGGAGGAAGAGACCAACATGTCTGCCTCTCATGCCTACATACGAGGCTGTTGACCATATGATTCCACTTTACCAGTTGCCTCCAAAGTGCATACCGGTGTGGAGGACCAGTACCCGCTGCCCATTCCTCCAATAGGACCTAATAAACAAGAGAAATAGATGGAGGTAGTAATAAACTAAGAAGGCCAGTGGGGCCTATCTCCCACCCGTGGTGCCTTGCCACCTCCCACTGTACTCAAAATCAAAACCAAGAAAATCAAACAACCCCCACAAAGCCCAGCATGCAAAGCCTAAACGAGTCTAACCGGGTAGTCACAACCCACTATCCGCACAGTTGGCTATCAGCCAGCCGGTTCAACAGAGAGCTTTACAGCACTCAGCAGCTTCAGCTAACAACTCTAGCCAGACTGGAAACACTTTATTATACCTAGCTCTATCAGGCAGCCACTGATCTTGGCCACACTAATACAGTCCTAACCTCCAACATCCTGTAGCCGAGGGAGACCTACCAGCCATAACCGGGAGCCACAAAGAAGGCAGTACTATTACCTGAAGACACCAGTACCAGCCACACCGTCCAACCTGACTGAACCAAAGTCCAGCCAAGTCCAGTAAGGTTAAGAAAAGCCAGCCTAAGCCAGCCCAAGAGGTCTGGCAATAGACACAGATCAAATAACTGGCAAAGGACACCCCCAACCAACGCAACAAGGAGGGTGAGAGCAAACAAACCGAAGCTAAAGAACAGAGAGTAGGCCCCAGTTACAATGGGTAAAGCCACCAACTACAATCCACAACTGAACTACTCCAACACCAAGACCACGCGAGTGCCTAGCAGCCAATCGTCATACACCTACCCAGTCATTACTAAAAACCACAACAGGGGGTAAGATCTTTCAGGGTCAAAGCCAGCCATACTGAGAGTAGGAGGAGACACCTGACTGAATCGCTGTAAATTCCGCAAGGACAAAAGCTCCTGGGGAACAATGAGAAACAACATGATAGGATTCCGAAAATAGAAACGTATCGTAATGAGCTGGCGCTGGGCAGGTACTGCCATACAACCTGAAAGGTAATATGACTAGCACGACGAGTTGAGGATACAGGACAGTCATCAAGCGAACCCATGGGCATCTTGTATTAAGAGAACTAAGAACTCCATTAAAATCCAATAAGAAACATGAGCTGGTACAAAGAATAACATGGGTGATCCCCCAAAACACCATATTCAATTCACCCAATGAAACACAAAACCTGCGAGTAGAAAATAGACAGGAATCCCAAGATATTTTATAGAAAAGGGCTTGTAAGTGACCTTGATGAAGTACTCAAAGTGACAGCATCGTGAGAAACAATCAGGCAATGAAACGAGAAGCAAACAAGTAATCCACCACTCAACGCCAACTAACTTCCATACCAAGAACCCCAAGAACTACTGAGTAAACTCACATATCTTCCCCAGAATCCCCTGCATCAAAGCCTGTTCTGGATGCGAAAGAAATGCTAGAGGAGAAGCGATGACAAGGACAAGGGAAAGTACTTAGAATTCAATCTAATTTTATTTAAACTCATACTTCCAATACTGGCATACGACAAGCCCCCGCTGGCACCGGATACTGCTAACCGGTATACCACTAATTCTAAGCTAACTAAGTCGATGGTCCTACACCTACTATTCGTGAGTCATGCCTCCACGAGAACTAATTACAAGACCATGAAGGAACCCAGTACCCGCTCCAGTCCAAGTCTGTAGCCCCTCTGGTATGAAGCCAACCAGTACTTAACGTAGCCAAAGCTGAGTAAAAGACCAACCCGACCAGGTTCCTCATCCAACAAACATAAAATCACTACCACCTGGTCTTAAAACCATCCTACGAAGCCTCAATCACAGTAGAAAACTAATAAATTGAAACTAAAACTACAGGCGACACAATAGCAGGGAGGAGGCAACCAATATATCAACCTCTCGTACCTGCATGCCAGGCCATAGACCCTATGAACTCACTTTGCCAGTTGCCTCCATGGAGCATACCAGTGAGGAGGACCTGTACCCACTGCCTGTCCCCCAAACAAAACAACACAAACAGATGAAATACATAGAGATGGTGACTGACTGAAATTGTCAGTGGGGCCTATTTCCCACCCGCAGTACCATGCCTCCTCCTGCCAAACTTGTAGCTAAACCAAAGAAGCCAAACAATCTCCACGAAGCTCAGCATACAAGACCCAAACAAGTCCACCAGTTGGTCACAACCGAGTATCTGCACAGGTGGCTATCAGCCAGCCGGTCCATCGGGGAGCTTTACAGCACCCAGCAGCTTCGCTCAAGAGCCATAGCCGGACTGGAAACAGTTAATTAGACCTCGCCCAACATGACGCAGGCCTAATCACTGATCACAGGTGCCTCACCCCTTCCAATCAGCAACCTCCAAGCCCCACATACTAGATATAACAGAGTCTATCCAGTCTCCTCAACCCTTCCGACAGATATCTGACAGCTACAGGATAGCTAATACCTTTATCCCATCAGGCAGCCACTAGTCTTGGCCACACTAACAAAGCCCCAAACTTCAACAATGTGTAGCCAAGAAAGGCCAACGAGCCACAGTAGGGAGCCACGAAGGAGGAAGAACCAACACTCAAAGGCACTGGGACCAGCTATACCGTCCAACCTAGCTGAACGGAAGTCTAACCAAGTGGGAAAGAGTCAGCTGAGACAGCCAAAGGCAGTCCTACAGGTCTGGCAACAGGCACAGACTAATCGACGTGCAAGAGGCGCACCCAGCTGACATGACAGGAAGGGAAAGAGCGAGCATGTAGTAGCAGAAATACTGTAGATATGCTCTACTTGCCATTGATGAAGCCACCAACTACAATCCACAACTGAAACACTCAAACATACAGACAATACGAGTGTCTGGCAGCTAATTGTTCCACACTACCCCAGGCAATACCAACAGCCACACAGAGTGTAGGGGTTTTCAATGTCAAAGCGGTCCCCATCCAAGGGAGGTGGTGACATCTGACTAGACCACCATAAATGATACAAGGAGAAAACACTAAGAGAAAAATAATAAACAACATGGTAGGATTGTGGCCGTAGAAACAAAAAGCAAAATAAGGAGGAGCAAGGTGGCTACTGCCCTACCATCCAGGAATTGATAAGGCAGGTATGACATGTGGAAGCTTGAAAAGGTCATCTCTCTATCCCGTGTGCATTTTGTATCATGAGAACCAAGGACTGCAAAATCCAACAAAAGTTAAGTGGTCCAAAGAACGACACTTGTGATCCACCTGAATAGAATATTCCGTTGCCTCCAATCGTATGTGAAACCTGCGACTAGATGATAGACTTGAAGTCGAAGACATTTTACTGAAAGGGACTCATAAGCAATCCTGATAAAGTACTCAAGGTGCCAGTATGGTGAGATAATCAGCAAGCAATGAAACCTTACAAACAGGTAATCAGTCATGCAACACAAAGAGACCTGAATGCCAAGAACCCCAAGGAACTACTGTGTAAACTTAGATATTTCCGCCAGAAATCCGTGGATTAAATCCCATTGAGTACGCAAAAAAAACATGACGAGGCGAAGTGACCACAAGGACAAGGAAAAGTACATAGCACAAAGCATGAAAAACCGATTCTCCTTAGCCGTACCAGTCTCCTGATATAGTATTCTTCCAGCTCCACATCTGGTAACCCAAAGTTGTCACATGGGTTAAACCAAATTACAATAAAGAAATAATTTAACCAAAGTCGTCATATGCTCAAAACGCATAACCTTGTCACAAGATCATAAGTGAAGACCCATAAACCAATCATAACCCATTAAACAAGGCATATGACCAGAGGTAGTCTCATGTGCAAAACCTGTAACCTGTTTGCAAGGTGCTAATCTGGTTATCAGTAATAGGTATGATAGTCAACAGGTGCCCTGCTCTACCAGAGAGTAGGCGAGAGCTGAGAACTACAGAAGTGTTCGAAAGATGTACTGAGGAACAAACAAGGAAACATTCAACCAAGTATATTGTAATACTATCTGTCGAAGTCTGCCTTTTGCATTGTGGAATCAAGCGGTCTGTAAATATACAAATCTGTTCATGTCTAGCAAGAATTTAACTAACCGAAGGTATTAATCAATAAACTTTGGTAAAACTAATTAAGTATTGCAACAATGCTAAAAATAAAACATAAAATAAAACTAAGTATCAAAGGATACTTAAAACAAACCAAGTATCAAAGTCATACTTAAAACAAAACATAAAACAAAACTAATAACTGAGTACCCATACTGATTACATTCCCTAAAACAAAACAACTGTTTTAACAAATGAAACCTAATAATCATCAAAACTGGAATCTGATAGACTGAAGGCTTCAGTCTCTGCGATAAGTTGTTCATCATAAGTGTCACACTAGGGATAAGAGGAAATCCTAAGAAAACATTGAGACTCAAAGAAATGCAGATCACAGTAGTCACGAATACCAGAGTCATGCTGTACATCTACCTACGTGTTATTGCAATCAGGACAGTAGTCCACTCAGAGGATGGTGAAGTAGTCTTCAGATTGGATAATATCGCAGTTCAACAACAGTCCAATAAGCTGTTATCCCAGCCTCACATTGAGTTTTACATAATTTGACATCATTATAGTATTCGGATGGATGGTGATAAGATGAAGTTGTTGAGAGCCTGCTCTATAGCCTGATATTCCTCCTTGCTGCTTTTGAATTTTGACTCAAAGTATGGTGCCCAAAGCCCATCCCTAGCTTCGAGTTCTTTAAGCTATCGCTTGGTTTCTGGCATTGTCGGTTTCTAGTATATTGTGATGTAATTGATCGCTGGAGGAAGAGATTCATTCAGTATGTTGTCTTTCCACCATTTGTTTACCATATCTATATCATACTCCAGTCCTCCTAGTGGTTCCCAACTATTTTCTCTTGTTGGGTATTCTTTCCATTTGACCAGTAACTGATCATTCCCATGCCTCAGGCACTGTTCTCAGATTTCTTCAACTTCCCCTTCATCCTTCTTATTGATAATGATAGGTGTGGGTCGAGAGTGGATTCTGCTGGGGAACTTGGAGTCATTATTTGAGTGGAACCACTTGACAGGAGAGGTATGGAAAATGGCAGTATTGTGGCGCTACAGGTGTCCATCCATCTGGACAGCGTAGTTTTCTGTATGCTCATCAAAGGATAAGACCTTGAATGATCCTCGCCATCGGGGTTGTAGTTTCTTGCTGCATCCAACATTGGTAATAAACATGTTTGCATGCACCATAAGCATATCGCTTGGTGGAATAGAAACATGCTTGCGGGATCGCCTCTGGGCAGTAGTTGTGCTTCGGAATCAGGCAGTTTTAACAGGCTAGAAAGAATCATTTCAGATAGCTTGATGGTGGTTTAAGTGGTCATCAGAAGCTGGAATTGAGGAACATTTGAATAGGATTCTGGGTAGGAGAGGGTATTGGTGGCCGAAGATTGCCTTATATGAAGACCTTTCCAAGGTGTCTGGATATCCAGTATTAATATATGCGGTGAGCTCAGTGAGGGCTGGTTCTCAATTGCTCAGTTGTTCATTTTTCTGTTACCAATGGGACTTGGTAAGGAATGGGTTTTCACGTAATACATCATTATAAGTAACAGGTATGTTATTGTTTCACCGATATAACTCATTTGAGTCATATGATTTGTTATGTGTAGGATTTGTGAGGCTTTCACACATGGCTCAAAGATGAGTGGTAGGACGTGCGCCTGACGAGTATGCCTTGCGAGTGTGCCTTGTGGGTATGCCTTGCGCATTTGATTTATGTTTTACACATGACCTCATTATGAGATCATGGGTTTTAGGCATATAACTCAGGGGAGTCATATGATTTGTTTATTGTGTGATGATTGGTTCATGAGTCTTTGCACATGACCTCGCTATGAGGTCATGGGTTTTGAGGATGTGACCATCTTAGTCATATGACTAGTTTGCTATGATTTGGTTTTGCACATGTGACCATGTTGGGTCACATGACTAGCGATGGGAAGAAAGCTATATAAAGAGGCCGATGTGGCTGAGGAGGATTGGTTCTTCACGATTTGTTCAAAGTACTTTTCTGTAACAATCCCTCCTTCCATGATTTGGTCTTGGCTATGGGGAACGATACATCTTTGTCATACGATAGCGCTATGCCTCTGCCTCTGTTACCGATAGTACAAGATCTCGGTCTTCTATCGGGAATGCCTATTGTAAGCTTTCTCTAACTCTTCTTTGTAAAGGACCTTTCGTGGCGTAACAATAATGTTGCAATGAAGGTAAAGATCGTAATGTATTTTATATTCGTTAAAGTAATAAGTGAGAAAGGTACTGCGAACAAAGCGTGAAGAACCTATCTTCCTGTGCCGCATCAGCCTCCTTCTATAGTGTTCTTCCCGTCCATAGGCATGTGACCCAAACTGGTCACATGTGCGAAAGCAAATCATAAGAAACTAGTCATGTGACCAAGGTTGTCATATGATCAAAACCCATGACCTCATAACGAGGCCATATGCAAAACTCAAAAACCAATCATAATGTAAGAAACAAGCATATGGCTCGACTGAGTCATATGTGTGAAATCCATGCCCTCATAACGAGGTCATGTATGAAACATAAATCATATGCGCCAGGCCTACCCGCGAGGCACACTCGCAAGGCATACTCGCCTGGTGCTCTCCCATGACTCCTATTTGAGCCACGTGCGAAAACATCACAAATCCCACACATAACAAATCATATGACTCGAATGAGTCATATGTGTGAAACAATAACATACCAGTGACTCATAACCATGTGACATGTGAAATCCCTTTGCTCACCAAGTCATATTCGTGACATTTTCCTACTTATTACTTTAACGAATATAAAACCCCTTATGATCTTTATTATTATTGCATGGTTATTGTTACGCCAAGGAAGGTTTGTCCTGAAGACGAGACAGAGAAAGCTTACTATACGCGTTCCCGATAGAAGACAAAGGTCTTGCACTATCCGTAATATAGGCAGTGGTGTAGTGCTATAAGAAGACCAAGGAAACAAATAAAAGGAGAAGAGAAGTATCGTTTCCCCTCGCCAAGAACTAACTATCCAAGGAGGGATCGTTACATTACAAAGTGTTACCTAGTGCGACACCAAACGATACAAGATGGTATCCTTAAACCCAGACAGGAAAGAAGATCTCAACATCGACGATCAATACCTTAACCTCTCAGGATTTAGCGATGCCCTAGATCACGTTTCCACAGAGCCCTTGAGGGCAGCAAGTCCAGTAACCTCATAGAAAGGATCACCAGTCGATAGCTCTCCTGCAGGAACTCCACGACCCGAGAGAATATTGGAATCAGCAGTACCTGGACTACCGGCCCCGGCCACTCCCGCACCAGGCACTAGCACACTTGGGATAACTGGGAATCAGTTTTCGACATTTCTAGCAGCAACATGAAATACAGGACAAGGAAATATCCAACAACCGAAAGCAAAAGAACCTGACACATACCAAGAAGCCGAAGATAAGCTATGAAGATTCCTGGCACAATAGCAAGTGTATTTCGCACTTAACTGATATGGTAAACACTATGATAAGATCAATATTCCCTATATGGAATCTCTACCAAGAGGACTCACCGGGCAATGGATCATACACGTCCAAGCTGGAAGGAAGCAGAGGGCATGCGTCACGGATGAAGAGCTCAAGGCGATACTCTTTGAACAATTTGGGGATTCCAACACCAAAGAGACAGCAAGATGAATGTTGGAAAAACTCCAACAAGGAAAATAAACCGTTTTGTCATACCCGAACCAATGCCGACTATTGGAATACGAGGCCGGGTTTGATGATGCTACTCTCTACATCATCCTCCTGCAAAACTGTAGTGAGATACTCCAAGAAACGTGGGGAATCTCTGACTCATGTTACACCAAAGCAGAACAATTTTCAAGATGGACCATCACTAAGGAAAGCAAGCTAAACATGGTTCGAATCAACTCAGAGAACACTATAGCACACAGAGTGGCCCAATCATCCAGGAATATGGACGGAACCTTTAAACAGTAAGCAGCTGGAGATGAAAGTTGAACATTACCACCAGGGAAGCTAACAAGTTAGATAAATTAAGGGCAGGACCTGCTCTGAACCTGTCTAAGAAAGAATATGCCAGAAAAATGAACGGAAAACTCTGCTTAAGGTAAGGAAAAGCAGGACATTGGATATGCAAATGCAGAATCCGACCTGACCTTGGATGCGAAGGCACTGGAGCTGCTGTAAATAATCGCTTCCGAACTCAAACAGTAGCAACATTCGCGAAATAATCGCAGAGGTTACATGGGCTGAAAACGAGAAGGGTCTCCAGTAAACGTTGCTCTGCGAGACGCAAGAGCAGGACCTAGAAAACCCATCAAAGTAGCGAACTACTACATGGCACTACACATGCAAAGAGGAGAATAAGACGGGGATCATGTGACGATCAAGACAAAGATATGTAATGAAAAAGAGGAAGAAACAACAATATATGCAATTCTCGACTCTGGAGCTACCGAAGATTTCATTGACAAGAAAATCTGCGACAAATCTGGCCTCCACACCACAGAAGCGAAGAAAGCGAGACCAGTCTGCCTAGCGGATGGAAAGTCAAGCGCAATGGGTCCTATACCCCATACGGCGACAGTACCTATGGACATTGATAGCCATAGTAAAATGGCAACCTTTCAAGTAGCAGACCTCAAGAACCATGAGATAGTCCTCGGAATGCCATGGTTGCGGAAACATAATCTAACAATCGATTGTAACGAGAATAAGATGACCATTACAAGCAAACTATGTGCGACACGAGGTCTCTACAGTTTGCCTGTGGTCTACTGGACACCAGCACGAGAAGTAGAAGAAGAAACTTTGCATGCAAAGTTCACCAAGATGTAGCAAGATAAGAGAGTCCAGATACAAAAACTGGACCAAGAGGCAAAAGTGCTTACCTAGGGTTCCAAAAGGGCAGCTGGACAGGACCTGTATGTCAATGAAGGAATCAAGATACCAGCCAACAGGCAGGCAACGATAGCGACACAAATAGCGATTGGACTACCAGAAGGCACCTATGGACGGATACCACCATACAGTAGTCTAGCAGTCACACATCGACTCATGACCATGGTAAGGCTGATCGATGTCAACTATACACGTGAAATAAAAGTGGTCCTGTCCAACCTGGCTCAAGAGGATTATGAAGTCTAAAAAGGCGATTGAATCGCAGAGTTGACCATCGAAAAAATCAACCAAGAGGATCTGCACAAAGTAGATCAACTAGAAGAAACCATACTAGGAGACAAAGGATTTGGAAGCAAGGACAAAAACCAGCCAGATATAACAAAAGGAACCGAGATCAAAGAGATCGTAGCACAAGCGTTTGGACGGTACTATCGAGGAGGAGATACAACAGCAATTCTCAAATGGACATACGAAGACGAAAAAGCGGTCCTAGCGAAAATCAACATTAGCACGGAACCAGTAATCTAAGACAAGAAATACCAAAGCAAAAAGTGATGGAAAGAATTGATTCCAAAGGAATAATCTCAATTCACCAACCTATTCCAAGAAGAGGAAGCTACGGAGCTACTACCTAGAAACCAGGAATCGATCACGAAATTCACCAGTACAAATAGAGAAAATGGTAAAAACAAAAGAGATTCCTGATCAAGAAGTTATACCCACTAGGAGAAGCGGAGCTCGAAGAACTTAGGAAGTACATGGAGTAACACCTAATGCAAGAATAGATCAGGGACTCTTTCACATCAGGAGGATCCCGAATACTATTCTTTAAAAAAAAAGATGGAAAGATACGACTCTGTGTGGACCACAGAGCCCTGACTTTGGTTACAAAGAAAGATCGAAATCCATTACTCTTAATTGAAGAGGCACTGGATAAACTATGGTCAGCAAAATACTTCACTAAACTCAACATCAAGGATGCATACAACAATATATAGATCAAGGCAGGAAAGAAATGGAAGACCACATTCCCGTCAAGATACAGAATGTTCGAATACTTGGTTATGCCTTTGGAGCTAACCAATGCACCGGCTTCAGTACAACGATTGATCAATAAGGTACTTTACAAGTACCACGACATATGTTGCATCTTCTATTAGGACAACGTACTCATCTACTCGGAAAACATGCAACAACACCAGAAGGATATCAGCAATATCATGGGCAAAATACAAGGATCAGGAATAAAGATCAAACAAGCAAAATGCGAATTCTATAAAGAAGAAAAGGAATACCTCGGATTTATCATCAATCGAAGCGGCATTAAGGTTGACCCAGTCAAAGCAGCAGCAATATGGGATTGGGCCAAACCAAACCACAAAACAGATGTTCAATGCTTTATGGGATTCGGCAACTTTTATTGAAGGTTCAGAGAGGGATTTAGCAGGCTTGCAAAACCACTCCATCAGTTAACAAGAAAAGAAAAGAAATAGAAATAGGGAGAAAGGGAACAGAAAGCATATGATCCAATACAAACGCATCTCATATTGGCACCAATATTGGTTCATATCGACCAAAGCTGAAGAACAATGATCGAAATGGACGCCATAAAATATGTATGCTCATACATACTATTGCAACAATGCGAAGACCGAAAATAGAGGCCAGTGTCTTCCCGATCCAAGACAATGACCCTCGCAGAGTACAACTACGATGTTGTGAACAAAGAGATATTGGCGATACTTCCAGTATTAAAGCAATAGAGGAGATACGTTATGAATAATGAGTATCCAGTCCGAGTTCTAAACGACCATAAGAATCTGGTTCCGTTGATGACTGACTACGAAAGAGCTGAACCACCACAAGATAAGGTGGATGGAACACCTCAGCAAATAAAACGTTAAAATAGAATACCAACCAGCCAAAGAGAGTGGAAAGCCAGATGCTCTCACACGGATTGCAAGCAACAAACCACAAAGATATGAAGACAAAAAAATTAAACAAAAAAGACAAACAATATTACCAAAAACCTACTTCGAGGCAATGGAAGTTATCCAAATCACATCAATGGAGTTAACAGAAATTGAGAAGGCAAACAAAAGAAACAAAACAATTCAGGCAATGAGAGAAGCGTTGAAGCAAGGAAAAAATAAGCGGAATGGAATTACTCTGGGTTTATGGCAATGAGAGAATGGAAACATGTGGTATGACGGAAAACAATGGATTCCAGAAAAGAAGAGATAAGGACAGACATCCTACAATAACATCACAATATCTGAACGGCAGAACATGGAGGAACGGCTAAAACTATGGAATTCATCATGTAGTTATTCCATTGGCCAGGACTGCGTGAAGACGTCAAACAAGATGTTAAAAACTGTGACATATGCCAAAGGACGAAAAGAGCTAAACACACACCATAGGGATAACTGAAATCGAACGAAGTTCCCGAATGACCATGGGAAACAATTACTATGGATTTCATAATGGACCTACCAGCATCTGAAAATTGCGATAGTATCCGGGCCGTGGTGGATCGTCTGACCAAAATCATTCATTTCATTGCAGTGAGAAAAGATATCGACACAGGGGATTTTATACAAACATTCTTCCTAGAGGTCTTCCGACTTCACAGACTCCCAAAGAATATCATTACCGACTGATGAACACTATTCATATCAGGACTATAGAAGAAAGTAAGCGGAGAAATGGAGATACAAAACAGGCTGAGCACAGCATTTTACCCATGAATGGATCGACAAACGGAACAGGTAAATGGGATAGTCGAACAATATTTACGGACCTACGGCAATTACCAACAAGATAAATGTTACAAACAGCTATCAATGGCTGAATTCGCATACAAAAATGGAAAGCAAGAAATAATCGGCACGACATACTTCTTCACGAATTACTGACACCATCAACAAGGGCAGACCACATATCAGATGATTAAGGGTATATTACAGGACAAAACAGATATGGGAAAAGTACACGAGACATTACAATACGAAATAAGTCAAGCACAACAAACGCTAAAAGAACAATACCATAAGCACCGAAGACTGAATGCTAATATACAACCGGGAGATATAGTATGGCTAATACTATGCAATATTCATATGACATGACTATCAAAGAAATTAGACTATGCGAAAATCAGACCATTCAGGATACCGGAAAGGGTGGGCAGCCGAGCTTTCAAACTCGACCTTCCACCCTCAATGCGAATACATAACACATTCCACATCTTATCCCTCAAATTACACAACGACAACAAGTTTCCCTTACTAACAATTATTCCTCCTCCTACTCCTATCGCATTTGAGGGTCAACTAGAATACGAGCTCGATGAAATAGTCGATTCTCACTTCTTCCAATGTCACTTCCAATACCGAGCCAAGTCGATGGGATATTCGCCTTAATACGATAAAACTTGGTACTTTGTATGTAACCGGTACGGGTACTTGGTTATTGGTTTTGTTTTATGTTTTGTTTTAAGTATCGCTTTGATACTTGGTTTGTTTTAAGTATTGTTTGATACTTGGTTTTGTTTTATGTTTTGTTTTAAGTATCGCTTTGATACTTGGTTTGTTTTAAGTATCGTTTGATACTTGGTTTTGTTTTATGTTTTGTTTTCAGTATCGCTTTGATACTTGGTTTTGTTTTATGTTTTGTTCTAAGTATCGCTTGGATACTTAAGGAGTTTTACCAGAGAGTATCAATTGATACCTTTGCTTAGTTTCGTTCATGCTAGACATGAACAGATTTGTGTATTTAAAGACCGCCTGTTTCTACCATAGAAAAGGCAGACTTCGACAGATAGTATTCCAATATACTTGGTTGAACGGTTACTTCTTTGTTCCTCAGTACACCCTCGAAGCCTCCTTTAGTTCTCAGCTCTCGCCTCCTCTCTGGAAGAGCAGGCTACCTGCCAACTATCGTATCTTTACCGATAGCGTGATTAACACTTTGCGAACACGTTACATTGCAAACAACTTCAAACATGCACAAGATACTATCGCAACCTTCTACTAGCGACTCGCAGGAAAGCCCGGCCCAGTTAGCGATCACGTTCAACCAAGACCAAGGTGAGGGAAATGCTCCCATGCCCTTGTAAAAATATGAGTGCTAGGACGATAGCCCACACCAAACTATACCTACCAGCCCCGGATACTCATTCATGGGGCTGACAGGCGAAGAACTCAGTAAAAGGGAAAAACAAGTACAACATAACGCCATGTTATGGACGGTATGCTATGACCATGAATGTCCGACACAATTGGGGAACAAGAAAGGCTCGGGATGGTTCCTAACAGAATACAAAAAGTTCAGTCCATGCCTGGACCACGCCTTAAAGCACTGGAAACCGTGCTTCAATAACACGAGCAAGATGTACGGGATGAAGAAACTCAGTGCAGGATACTATCCTCTGAAGGATGGGACAAAGAAAGGGTTGGAAGGAAAATATGCCACGGTATGGCAGAGACCTAGGGCCTCGAGGATGGGGCCCAGGGAGGGGGGAGCCTAACGCCTATCGATGGAAATGGAACCGGATGCCAGGAGCCTACAAAGGCAAATCCAAGGACTTTGGGAAGAACCTGGTCAGGTGGAAGCCACAATTTCAGCAAATAACAAAATGATCGTGGAGCTACGACCGCTGAACGATATTCAGAGGCACACACTCGAGATGGCAAACCTCACCTTGGAAATGGTGTGGGTAAGATAGAGGGAAGCGGACGACAAGTTCAATAGGCTTTGGAGGTCCATGCACGCGGTAGGGTGGGAACTATTGAAGCTTGGGGAAAGAGCCTGTTGGGACTCAGGCTTAGGAAGAGAGGAGGTAATGTCACGAATATGGCTTGGCAAGGAAAAGGTTTTCACGGGACATATGGTTATGAGTTACAGGTATATTATTGCTTCACACATATGACTCATTTGAGTCATATGATTTGTTATGTGTGGGATTTGTGATGCTTTCGCATATGGCTCAAATATGAGTCATGGGATGTGTGCCTAACGGGTATGCCTTGGGAGTGTGCCTTGTGGGTATGCCTTGCGCATATTATTTATGTTTTGCACATAACCTTATTATGAGATCATGGGTTTCACGCATATGACTGAGTCAGGTCATATGATTTGTTTATTATGTTATGATTGGTTTATGAGTGTTTGCACATGGCCTCGCTATGAGGTCAGGGGCTTTGAGCATGTGACCATTTTGGTCACATGACTAGTTTGTCATGATTTGGTTTTGCACATGTGACCACTTTGAGTCACATGATTATGGGCGGGAAGAAGACTATATAATGAGGCCGATGCGGCCGAGGAGGATAGGTTCTGCACGTTTTGTTCTAAGTACTTTTCCACGTCCTTGCTATCGCTTCACCCCCAGCATTTCTTTCACACCCATGGTAGGCCTTGATGCCTTGGATTCTGGGGGAGATATCTGACTTCACTTAGTAGTTCCTGGGGTCTTTAGTGTTGAGGTCTGTTAGGCATTGCGTGGTGGATTACTTGTTTGCTTCTCGTTACGTTGCCTGCTGGTTATCTCACGATACTGGCACTTCGAACTATAAATCACCGTCACTTACGAGCCCTTTCAGTAAAATGTCTTTGGCTTCCTGTCTATCGTCTACTCGCAGGTTTCGCGTTCGTTTGCGGGGATAGAACTATACGTTTAGGGGGATCACACGTGTCGTTCTCTGGGCCAGCTCATATTTTGGTTGGGCTTTAATGGAGTACTTAGCTTTCACGATACAAAATGCCCACAGGTTCGCTTGATAACCATCCCTTGTCCTTAACTTGTCGTATCAGCCACATCACTCCTTATGTGGCATGGCAGTACCTGCCCAGCTCCTCCTAATTACATTACGTTTCTATGGTCGGAGTCCTACGATGTTGTTTATCACCATTCCCTTGGAGCTTTTGTCCTTGTGGTATTTATACTGGTTCAGTCAAGTGTCTCCTCCTCGCTTCGGTAGGGATGGCTTTGACCCTGAAAGATCTTACCCCCTGGTGTGGAGTTCATTACTACCTGGTATGGTATGGGATGATTGGCTGCCAGACACTCGCATTGTCTGTGTAGTTGGGTGGCCCCGTTGTAGATTGTAGTTGGCGGCTTCACCCTTTGCTAATGGAGCCTACCTTCTGTTTGTCTACTCCTCTTTCTTTGCCCTCCCCCTTCATGTCGTGTCAGCTAGGGGTGCCTCTTGCCTGTTATTTGGTCTGTGCTTGTTGCTGGACCTGTGGGGCTGGCTTCGGCTGGTTCTGCAGACTCTTTCCCTGCGTGATTGCACTTCGCTTCCACTAGATTGAATAGTATGGCTGGTGCCAATGCCTTTGGGTGTTGGTGCTTCCCCCATTTATGGCTCCCTGCTAAGGCTGGTGGGCCCCCTCAGCAACAAGGTACCAGGGGTTGGGGCTCTGTTGGGTGGCCAAGACCAGTGGCCGCTTGATGGGGCTAAGTATATCTTGTCCTGTAGCTGTCAAATGGTTAATCTGTCTGAAGGGCTGGGGGGGCTTGATGGGCTCTGTGGCATCTGGTGTGTAGGGCTTGGGGGGGCTGATTGGAGGAGGAGAGGTACCTGAGAGCACTGATCAGGCCTGCATCACGTTGGATGAGGTCTAATTAATTGTTTCCAGTCCAATGTAGGCTGTTGGATGAAGCTGCTGAGTGCTGTAAAGCTTCCTGACAGACCAGTTGGCTGATGGCCATCTGTGCGGATATTGGATTGAAACCACCTTTTTTTTGGACTTGTTTGGGTCTTGGATGCAGGGCTTTGGGGGGTTATTTTGGTTTTTTTGGTTGGGCTGCGGGTTTGGCAGGAGGAGGCATGTCACCACAGGTGGGAGATAGGCCCCACCGACCTTGTTGGTCTGTTACTACCTCTATGTATTTCCTTTGGTTGTGTTGTTTTGTTTGGAGAACAGGCAGCAGGTATAGGTTCTCCTCACCGGTATGCTCTTCAGAGGCAACTGGCAAAGTGGGTTTATAGGATCAATGGCTTGGCATGCGGGTGTGAGAGGTTGACATGTTGCTTGCCTCCTCCTTGCCATTGTGTCGCCTATAGGCATAGTTTGTTCTGGTTGTTGGTTTTCTACTGCAGTGAAGGGTTCGCGGGACTGTTTTCAGCCTGGGTTGTAGGAATTTTATGTTTGTTGGATGAGAAACCTCGTCGGGTTGGTTTTTTGCTCGGCTTCGGCTATGGTTAGTACTGGTCAGCTTCATACCAGAGGTGCTACAGACTTGGACTGGGGAGGGTGCTGGGTTGTTTGATGGTCTTGTAATTAGTTCTCGTACTGGCATGACTCGGGGATGGCAGGTACGGGGCCGTAGACTTAGTTAGCTTAGAATGCATGGTATACCGGTTAGCGGTATCCCTTTACCGGCTGGGGCTCATCGTATATCAGTGTTGGCAGTACGACCTTAAATCAAATTAGATTGAATTCTGAGTACGTTTCCTACTTATTACTTTAATAAATATATAATCCCTTACAATCTTGATCTTTATTGTAATGTTATCGTTATGCCAAGGAAGGTTTGACACGAAGAAGAGTCAGAGAAAGCTTAGGATAGGCATTCTCGATAGAAGACATAGGTCTTGTACTATCGGTAATGTAGGCAGAGGCTTAGTGCTACTGTAAGACTAAAGAAAGAAATAAACGGAGAAGAGAAGTATCATTTCCAGTCGCCAAGAACTAACTATCCAAGGAGGGATCATTACGTTATCATATTCCTAATTCCAGTCTTGACTTTGCGGATAGTTCATTCTGCTTAGCTATGAGTCTCATGATGTCCAGGAGCAGCCATAATATGGTTTATTCCAAGAGAGGTCAAGGTTTGATTGCAGAGTCTGGTAGTGAAATGGGGATCACCATCGCTGACAATAGATAATGGGTATCCATTGGGGCCAAATAGGTATCGCTAGAGGTTATTCCAGGTGTTATTAGCGTAGCAAGTAATCTTGATCAGTATAAGCCATGTGTATCCCGAAAGCCGATCCAAAACTACCAATTGTGGCATATCCGGTGGACTTGTTGAATAGTCCTGCGAAATCGATAGCATAGGATTCAAATACTTCTCAAGTTAACGGAAGGGTCTGTGTATCTTCTCAGGAAGTTGTATTAGTTCCTTCTTTACCTAGCAGCGTTCACATTGTTTAATGAAGTCATGGATGTCCTTTTGCATTTCAGGCCAGTAAACAAATTCTCAGGCATCTTGGAGGTTGCAGTCCGCACTATGGTGTCGGTTGTTGTGAATTTCGGTAATGACATATTCGCTAATGGTCATTCCATTGACCATATGGCCTTTCAGGATGTATATGCAATGTTCACCATAACAGGTGCTGGTATCGACCATTCCGTTGGATATGTTGTAGGGGGTAAGATTCCCTTGTCTGGCACTCTCCGTAGCAATAGATTGGGTCATGCTGGTATCTCATAATCATCTGGATTCAGAAGGATGAGGTCAATTTCTTGGTAGCTGATCTCACATCACGTTCATCCTCAATGAGAGATTTTCTTGTCGGCTCAATAGGGTCTTCTTGTGCTTCGAAGGTTTCATAGAACTGTCAGCGATGTTCAGGAATTGTGGGAGGCATGACAGAAACAATGGTTTCATTGTTGTATACTCGTAAGGGTCCACTGTATAGTGGTGGTGAATCTATTATAGGGGAGGTGGATGGCGGTGCTGACTGCGGAAGGTGTAGATAAGATATTGCTGCCACGTAGGCTGCTACCTGTTCAAGATCTTTATGACCTGGATGTCTTTTTGGGGTGGAATTAATGGTTAGCAGTGGTCAGTTCGATCCGTTGTCTGTGTCGTCTATTATCTGTTATTTATCTTTCTTTTCAGTACTGTTGGGGCTTGTGCCTTTAGAATCTTCAACTGAGGTATAGAATGGTCGCTGGTAGTTGTTGCCAAATTTCATTTCAGTCTGGTGAAAGGGGTAGGTATTAAGGTAACAGTGGGACCAGTGGAGTCTCCTTTGTTCAAGCTCATGCGCAGGTGTGCTGAGGAGGATGCAATCATCTTTCCATTCGTCATTGTTATTCTTTCCTCATTCCGTTCTAGCAGCTTTGTACATGGTGTAAGAGAAGGGATTGGAGGGAGGGGCAGTACTGGTGGTAGCCAACGATGGTTCTTATTCATATGAGGTGTCGTCAGAGCTATTCTTGCTTTGTCTTGAAAGGTTATAAACCAGAGGAGCGTCTTGAAGCGCTTTATTCTCATAAAGGCAGGAGAGAGCATCAGCTACACAATTTGTTCTTCCAGGGGTATAGATGATTTTTGCATCCTTTTTGCAGATTTCCCCTATTCATCTTGCTCTTCTCCTTCCAGGGACCTTTTCTGTCTTAAGATTAGTGAGAGGTTGGCGGTCTGTAACGATAGTAAAGGTATTACACATCAGGATGCGGTTGAAAGTGGCAAGAGAATTGATCACTGCAAGGGCTTCCTTCTCTGTGGCTCCATCGTTCATCTGTGAATTAGTGAACCTCGGGCTGTACAATGCCGCCAGTCTTGCCATTTCATGCGAAGCTCCTGGTCAGACCCATGCTCCAACCCCAACATGTGATGGGTCAGTTTTCTGCCATATCGGGTCTGGTTTACTGTAGTCGATAGGCTGTATAACATTGGCATTTTTAATAAATTCCTTAATGTTGGTAATTGCTTCGTCCTGGCTGTGGGTCCAAACAAATTCCGCAATGCCTGTAAGGTCTGTGAGTAGTGCTGTCACAGTGGCGTAGTATGGTAGAAACTAGGAGATATAGTTAACTAATTCTAAGAATCGCAGGAGTTCTTTTTTGATTTTGGAGGATTGTCCGTTATGTTATACAGGATATCTTTCCAGGGGCTGCATGTATTCCTTCATCATCTATTACATGTCCTAGGATATTGAGTTTGTGGATAAATAGGATTGATGTAACGGGTATGGGTACTCGGTTATTGGTTTTGTTTTATGTTTTGTTTTAAGTATCGCTTTGATACTTGGTTAGTTTTAAGTATCGTGTGATACTTGGTTTTGTTTTATGTTTTGTTTTAAGTATCGCTTTGATACTTGGTTTGTTTTAAGTATCGTTTGATACTTGGTTTTGTTTTATGTTTTGTTTTAAGTATCACTTTGATACTTAATTAGTTTCACGAAAGTGTATCGATTGATACCTTTGATTAGCTTCGTTCATGCTAGACATGAACAGATTTGTGTATTTAAAGAACGCCGGTTTCTACGATAGAAAAGGCAGACTTCGACAGACGGTATTTCAATATACTTGGTTGAACGGTTACTTCTTTGTTCCTCAGTACACCCTCAAAGCCTCCTTTAGTTCTCAGCTCTCGTCTCCTCTCTGGAAGAGCAGGCTACCTGCCAACTATCGTACCTATTACAGTTAACGTGATTAGCACCTTGCAAACACGTTACAATTGACTTGCTTTTACGAGAATAGAACTTAGATTCCCTTAGTTTGATACAAACACAAACTATATGGTAGGCATGTTCCATTTCAGAGTTTAAGAAAATGAGGATATTCTCAATGTAAACACATACAAAATGGTGAAGGTAGTTACTTAGGAGGTTTTTCATAATTCACATGAAGGTGGTAGGTGTATTCATATCACCATGTAATATAACTTGGTTAGTGAAACTTCCGAAAGGTGTTTTGAAACTGTTATAGCGTTCGCTTTCTGGATCTAACCTTGTCTTGAAGTAGGCATCGCTTAGATCAATCTCGCTACGGAATATAGCCTGTCCTACTACATTAAGGATTTGGGTTTGGTTTGCGATAGCGGAACTGTCCATAACCGTGTTTTCATTCCATAGTTTGAGGTCAACCAGAGGGTAACATGTTTGCAAGGTGCTAATCACGTTATCGGTAATAGATACAATAGTTGGCAGGTGGCCTGCTTTTTCAGAGGCAAGGCAAGAGCTGAGAACTAAAGGAGGCTAAGAGGGTGTACTGAGGAACAAAGAAGTAACCGTTGAACCAAGTATATTGAAATAATGTCCGTCGAAGTCTGCCTTTTCTATCATAGAAATAGGCGGTCTTTAAATATACAAATCTGTTCATGTGTAGTATGAACCAAACTAATTAAAGGTATTAATCGATACACTTTGGTAAAACTAATAAAGTATCAAAGCGATACTTAAAAGAAAACATAAAACAAAACTAAGTATCAAACAATACTTTAAACAAACCAAGTATCAAAGTCATTGTAACGATCCCCTTTCGGATAGTTAGTTCATGGCGACGGGGAACGATATTTATCTCTACTGTCTCCTTCGTTGTATGTCTTACGATAGCTCTAGGCCGCTGCCTACGTTACCGATAGTACTAGACCTTTGTCTCCTATCGGAAACGCCTATCGTCAGCTTTCTCTAACTCGTCTTCGTCACGAGCACTTCTCCGCGTAATGATAACACTTGCAGTAAGGATAAAGATCGTAAAGGTGTTTTATATTCGTTAAAGTAATAAGTGGGAAAAGGACTTAGAACAAAGCGTGAAGAACCTATCTTCCTCGGCCGCATCGGCCTCCTTATATAGTGTTCTTCCCGACTTTAGTCATGTGACCTAAAGTGGTCACATGTGCGAAACTAAATCATAACAAACTAGTCATATGACCAAAGTGATCACAAGCTCAAAACCCATGACCTCATAGCGAGGTCATCAGCGAAACTCATAAATCAATCATGACGCAATAAACAAGTCATATGAATCGACTGAGTCATATTCACGAAACCCATGACATCATAAAGAGGTCATGTGCAAAACATAAATCATATGCGCAAGGCTTACCCATAAGGCACACTCGTAAGGCATACTCGTCAGGCGCATGTCCCATGACTCATACTTGAGCCATGTGCGAAAGCATCACAAATCCCACACATAACTAATCATATAGCCCGAATAGGTCATATACGTGAAACAATAACATACCGGTGACTCAGAACCATGTGTCACGTGAAAACCCTTTTCTCGCTAAGCCACGTTCGTGACATTAGCTCCCCTCCTCCTAAGCCTGAGTCGCATCAGGCTTTTTCTCTCAGTTTCAATAGTTCCCGTCCTGCCGAGCGCATGGTCCTTCTCAGCTTGTGGAACTTTTCATCTGTCGTCCTCCATCTGACCCTTACAGATTCCAGAGTCAGATTCGCCATCTCGATCGTGTGCCGCTGATTGTCGTTCAGCTGTCTAAGGTCCGTGATCGTTTTGTCGTTTGCCGAAATTGTGGTCTCGGCTTGGCCCAGTTGTTCTTGGAGTCCCCGGATCTGCCTGTGTAGGCTCCTGACATCCGGCTCCATGTCTGCGGAGGAATTTTGGGCCACTCCCTCCTTGGACCGCGTCCTCGCGGCCCATGCCTTTCTGGCATCTTCTCCTTCCAACTCTTTTCGGCTTCCATCCTTCTGCGTATAGAATCCCGCAGATATTTTTTGTGTCCTGTGCATCCTGCACCCATTTCTCAAGCATTGTTGCCAATGCTTCAGGATGTGGTCTGGGCGTGGGCCATGCTTTCGACATTCCCTCGGGAACCATCCTGAGCCTTCCTTTTCGCCAAAGTGTGTTTGGCAACCATCATCGTAGCATACCTTCCATGACATGGCGTTATGCTGTGCTTGTCTTTCCCTTTCCTTGAGTTCTTCGTCGGTTGGCCCCATGAATGAGTATTCGGGGCTGGTAGGTGTGGTTTGGCGGGGGCCATCGCCCCAGCCCACGTGTTGCTGCAATGGCACGGGAGTCTTTCCCTCTCCTTTATCTTAGTTGAACATGATCGTCACCCGGGCCAGGCTTGCCTGGGTATCGCTGGTGGAATTTTGCGATGGCATCCTGTGCGTTTTCGAAGTTGTGTGCGAAGTACCAAGTTTTATCGTGTTCAGGAGAATATCCTGTCCACTTAGCTCGGTATTGGAGGTGACCGTGGAAGAAGTGAGAATCCGCTATTTCGTCGAGCTCATATTCTGGTTCTCTGTCGAGTTCGCTCGGAGGGGGAGGAATCAGTGTTTGTGAAGGAAACTTATTGTCGTTGTGTAGTTCGAGGAGTGAGATGTGGAATGTATTGTGTATTCGCATTGAGGGGGGAAGGTCCAGTTTATAAGCTCGGCTGCCCACCTTTTCCAGTATCCAGAATGGTCCTATTTTCTTGTAGTCCAATTTCTTTGATGGTCGCGTTGTATGAATATTGCTTGGTGTTAGCCATACCATATCTCCTGGTCGTATGATCGGATCTGGTCTTCGTGCTTATCGTATTGTTCCTTCTGTCGTTGTTGTGCTTTACTCATTTCATATTGTAATGTTTCGTGTAGTTTCCCCATATCGGTTTTATCCGGTATCACAACATTAATCGTATGATATGTGGTCTGACTTTGTGAATGTTGTCCCTAATTTGTGAAGAAGGGTGTCGTGCCAATTGTTTCTTGCTTTCCATTGTTGTATGCGAATTCGGCCATAGATAACAGCTTGTACCAATCATCTTGCTGATAGTTGACATAGGCACTTAAATATTGTTCGAGTATCACATTTACCCGTTCCCTTTGTCCATCCGTTTGTGGGTGGAATGCTGTGCTCATTCTGTTTTGTATTCCCATTTCTCCAGTTACTTTCTTCCATAGTCCTGATGTGAATAGTGTTCCTCGATCGGTAATGATATTCTTTGTGCGGCCGTGAAGTCGAATGACCTCCCGGAAGAAGGTTTGTATAAAATCCCTCGTGTTGATGTCTTATCGAACCGAAATGAAATGACTTATTTTGGTCAGGCGATCCACCACAACCAAGATGCTATCGCAATTTTCCGATGTTGGTAGGTCCGTGATGAAATCCATAGTAATTGTTTCCCATGATTGTTCGGGGACTTCGTTTGATTTTAGTAATCCGTATGGTGCGTGTTTAGCCGTTTTCGTCTTCTGGCATATGTCACAGTTTTTGACATATCGTTTGACATCTTCACGCTGTCCTGGCCAATAGAATGACCTCGTGCTGAATTCTGTGGTTTTAGCCGTTCCTCCGTGTCCTGCCGTTCGGATATCGTGGCGTTGTCGTATGATGTCTGTCCTTATCTCCTCTTCTTCCGGGATCCATTGTTTTCCATCGTAACACATATTTCCGTCCTTCCATTGGCATAACCCCAGTGCAATTCCTTTCATCTCCTTTTTTCCTTCATCTAAGGCTTCTCTTATTGCCTGGATTGTTTTGTCTTTCTTGTTTGCGTTCTCGATTCCTCTTTCTTCCTTTGATGTGAATTGGATAACCTCCATTGCCTCGAACTAGGTTTTTGGTAATAGGGTCCGTGTTTTATGTTTGATCCTTTCATCTTCTTTCGTTTGTGGTTTGTCGCTTGCAATCCTTGTGAGAGCATCTGGCTTTCCACTTTCTTTGCCTGGTCGGTATTCGATTTTGAAGTTGTATTTGCTGAGGTGTTCCATCCATCTTATCTGGCGGTAGTTCAGTTCTTTCGTAGTCATGAACGGCACCAGGTTCTTGTGGTCGGTTAGAACTCGGACTGGATGGTCGTTGTTCGAAACGTATCTTCTCCATTCTTTTAATGCTTGAACAATTGCTAATAGTTCTTTGTTTGCAACATCGTAGTTGTACTCTGCGGGGGTCATTGTCTTGGATTGATAGGACACTGGCCTCCATTTTCCATCGTCACATTGTTGCGATAGTATGCCTGAGCATACATATTTTCAGGCATCTATTTCAATCATTGTCCTTCGGTTTAGGTTGAAATGGACCAATATGGGTGCCGATGTTAGATGCGTTCATATCGCATCATATGCCTTTTGTTCTGTTTCTCCCCATTCCCATTTCTTGTCTTTTTTCGTTAGGTTATAGAGTGGTTTTGCAAGTCTGCTAAACCCCTCTATAAACCTTTGATAAAAGTTGCAGAATCCCATAAAGCATTGGACATCTGTTTTGTTGTTCAGTTTGGCCCAGTCCCATATGGCTGCTGTTTTAACAGGGTTGACCTTGACCCCACTTCGATTGATGATAAATTCAAGATATTCTGTTTCTTCCTTATGGAATTCGCATTTTGTTGGTTTGATCTTCATTCCTGATCCTTGTATTGCCGCCATGATATTGCTGATATCTTTTTGGTGTTGTTGTATGTTTTCCGAGTATATGAGTCCATCGTCCAAGTATATGATGTAACACATGTCGAGGTACTTATTAAGTACCTTGTTGATCTATCTCTGGAATGAAGCCGGTAGGTTGGTTAACCTGAAGGGCATAACCAAGTATTCGAACATTCTGTATCTTGAGGCGAATGTAGTCTTCCATTCGTCTCCTGCCTTGATGCGTATATTGTGGTATATGTCTTTGATGTCAAGTTTGGTGAAGTATTTTGTTGATCGTAGTCTTTCCAGTGCTTCCCCAATCAAGGGTAGTGGATATCGGTCCTTCTTGGCAACCGAATTGAGGGCTCTGTAGTCCAGGCATAGTCTCATTTTTCCGTCTTTCTTTTTGACAAATAGTATTGTGGATCTTCCTGACACGAAACAGTCTCCAATCCATCCTCTCTTTATGTTTTGCTCGATGTACTTCCTAAGTTCTTCGAGCTCAGCTTCCCCTAGGGGGTATAACTTCTTATAGGGAATCTCTTTTCTCTTTCCCGTTTTTTCATCTTTGTCCAGCTGAATTTCGTGGTCGATTCCTGGTCTTTGAGGTGGTACCTCCGTAGCTTCCTCTTCTTGGAATAGATTTGTGAATTGGTGATCTTCCTTTGGAACCAATTCTTTCCATCCTTTTTTGCTTTGGTATTTCTTGTCCTGGATTGCTAGCTCAGTGCTAATGTTGATTTTTGCTAGAACGGCTTTTTCGTCTTCGTATGTCCATTTGAGAATTCCTGTTGTATCTCCTCTTCGATAATATCGTCCAAAGGCTTGTGCTGTGATCTCTTTGATCTCAACCTTTTTTTGTATCGAGCTGGTTTTGGTCCGTACTTCCAAATCCCTTGTTTCCTCTTATGGTTTCTTCCAGTTGATCTACTTCATGCAGATCTTCTTTGTTGATTTTTTCGATTATCAACTGTGCGATTCGATCGCCTTTCTGAACTTGGTAGTCGTCTTGAGCTAGGTTGGCCAGGACCACTTTGATTTCACCGGTATAGTCGACGTCGATCACCCCTGCCATGGCCATGAGTCGGTGTTTGACTGCTAGACCACTGCGTGGTGCTATTCGTCCATAGGTGCCTTCTGGGAGTCCAATGGCTATTCCTGTCGCTAGCGCTTTCCTGCCTGTTGGCCGGTATCTTGATTCTTTCGTTGGCATATAGGTCGTGTCCTGCTGCCCCTTTGGAACCCTTGGTAGGCACCTTTGCCTCTTGGTCCAGTCTTTGTATCTGGACCCTCTTGTCTTGCTGCATCTCTGCAAACTTTGCATGCAAAGTTTCTTCCTCCGCTTCTCGTATCGGTATTGAATAGACCACAGGTGAACTGTTGAGACATTGGGTCGTACATAGTTCGCTTGTAAAGGTCATCTTGTTCTCGTCCCTATCGATCGTCGGATTGTGCTTTGGTAACCATGGCATCCCTAGGACTATTTCATGGTTCTTCAGATCTGCCACTTGAAAGGTTGCCGTTTCCCTATGGCGGTCAATGTCCATGGGTACTGTCGCCGTATGGGTTATAGGACCCATAGCGCTTGGTCTTGCATCCACTAGGTAAACCTGTCTTGCTTTCTTCGCTTGTTTGGTGTGGAGGCCGTATTTGTCACATATTTCTTTGTTGATGAAGTCTTCAGTGGCCCCCAAGTCGAGCATTGTATATATTGTTGTTTCTTCGCTTTCCCTGTTGTATATCATCGTTTTGATCATCACATGATCTCCCTCTCATTCTTCTCTTTGCATGTGTTGTGCCATGTAGTAGTTCGCTAACTTGATGGATTTTCCAGGTCCACATCTTGGGTCTCCCAGACCACCGTTTACTGGGGACCCTCGTCATTTTCCGCCGGTGAATCCTCTGCTATCATTTCGCGGATGTGGCTTCTTTTCTGATTTTGGAAACGATTATTTCCAGTAGCTCTGTTTCCCTGGTATCAGTTGTCCGGTGGGCTTCTGCATTCTCGTATCCGATGCCCTGCTTTTCCACACCTTAGGCATAGTTTCCCATTCATCCCTCTGGCGTATTCTTCCTTAGACAGACTCAGAGCTGGCCCTGTTCTTGACTTGACTAATTCCATCGGTTCGCCTGGTGGTAATGCTCGACTTTCTCCTCGAGGTGCTTGGGGTTTGAACGTCCTGTCCACATTCCTGGATGATTGGACCACTCTGTGTGCTATAGTATTTTCCGAGTTGCTCCGAACCATGTTTAATTTGCTTTCTTTGTTGATTGCCCATCTTGCAAATCGTGCGGCTGTAGTATAGCGCAGGTCAGAGATTCCCCAGGCCTCTCGGAGTCTCTCACTGCAGTTTCTTAACAGGATGATGTAGAGAGTCGAATCATCAAACTCGGCCTCGTATTCCAACAGTTGACATTTGTTCCAGTATGCTGAGAATGTTTGTTTTCCTTGCTGGAGTTTTTCTAGCTTTCGTCTTGCTGTTTCTTGGGTGTTGGGGTCTCCAAATTGTTCCCAGAGTGTCGCCTTGAACTCTTCGTATGTGACCCATTCCCTCTGTTTCCGTCCATCTTGGAAGGGCATGATCCATTGTCCCGCGAGTCCTCTGAGTAGAGATTCCACATATGGAATCTTAATTTCATCACGGTGATCGCCATATCCCTTAACTGCAAAATATCACTCGCATTGCGCTAAGAATATTCGTAGCTTGTCTTCGGCTCCTTCGTATGTGTCGGGCTCCTTTGCTTTTGGTCATTGGACATTTCCTTGTCCTGTATTTCACGTGGCTGCAAGAAATGCCTGAAACTGATTTTCAGTCATTCCAAGTATGCTGGTTCCTGGTGCAGGAACGGCTGGGGCCGGTGGCCCAGGTACTGTGGATCCCGACATTCTCTCAGGTCGTGGCGTTCCAGCAGGAGAGCTATAGACTGGTGATCCTTTCTCTGTGGTTACTGGGCTTGCTGCTCTCAAGGGTTCTGCTGAGACGTGATCTAGGGCGTCGCTGAATCCTCCTAGATTAAGATTTTAATCGTCGATGTCAATATCTCCTTCCCTGTCTGGGTTGAAGGATGCTGTCTTGTATTGTTTGGCGTCGCGCTAGGTGACCTTTTGTAATGTAACGATCCTCTTTCAGATAGTTAGTTCTTGGCGATGGGGAACGATACTTATCTCTTCTGTCTCCTTCGTTGTATGTCTTCCGATAGCTGTAGGCCTCTGCCTACGTTACCTATAGTACCAGACCTTTGTCTCCTATCGGATACGCCTATCGTAAGCTTTCTCTAACTCGTCTTCGTGACGAGCACTTCTCGGCGTAATGATAACGGTTGCAGTAATGATACAGAAGGTAAAGGTGTTTTATATTCGTTAAATTAATAAGTAGGAAAAGTACTTAGAACAAAGCGTGAAGAACCTATCTGCCTCGGCCGCATCGGCCTCCTTATATAGTGTTCTTCCCGCCTTTAGTCATGTGACCTAAAGTGGTCACATGTGCGAAACTAAATCATAACAAACTAGTCATATGACCAAAGTGATCACAAGCTCAAAACCTATGACCTCATAGCGAGGTCATGTACGAAACTCATAAACCAATCATAACATAATAAACAAGTCATATGACTCGACTGAGTCATATGCACGAAACCCATGACATCATAATGAGGTCATGTGCGAAACATAAATCATATGTGCAAGGCTTACCCATAAGGCACACTCGTAAGGCATAATCGTTAGGCGCATGTCCCATGACTCATACTTGAGCCATATGCGAAAGCATCACAAATCCTACACATAACTAATCATATAGCCCGAATAGGTCATATGCGTGAAACAATAACATACCTGTTACTCATAACCATGTGTCACGTGAAAACCCTTTCCTCGCTAAGCCACTTTCGTGACAGCCATACTTAAAACAAAAAGTAAAACAATACTAAGTATCAAGCGATACTTAAAACAAACTAAGTTTTAAACCCATGCTTAAAACAAACCATACATCAAAACTAATAACCGAGTACTCGTACCCATTATATTACTCAAAACAAAACAACTGTTTAACTAAAATAAAACCTAATAATCATCCAAAGTGGAGTCTGAGATACTAAAAGCCTCAGTTTCCCCTATCAGCTCTTCATTAGAAGTGTCACACCAGGGACAAGAAGAAATCCTAAGAAAATATTTAGACTCAAAGAAATACAGATCACAGTAGTCACAAATACCAGATTCATCCTATGCATCTACCCCTGTATTATCGTAATCAGGACAGTAGTCTATCGAGAGGATGGCAAAATAGTCTTCAAGTTGGATAAACTCACCGTTCAACAACAGTCCAACAATCTATTATCGCAGTCTCACATTGACTTCTACATAGTTTGACATTGTTATGGTATTTGGATGAAGGACAGTGGTCAGATAAGATTATCAAGAGCCTGTTCCATGGCCTGGTTTTAGTCATCGCTGCTTTCGAATTCTGACTCCAAGTATGGTGCCCAAAACCCATCCCTTGATTCAAGTTCCATGTGTCATCACTTAGTCTCTGGCATCCTAGGTGTCCAGCACATAGTGATGTAATTGATTGTTGGGGGCAGGATTCATTTGGCATGTTCTTTTTCCACCAGTCATTCACTATATCCATTGCGTGCTCTAGTCCTTCTATTGGTTCCCAGCTGTTTTCACTTGTTGGATTTCCTTTCCATTTGACCAGGAACTGATCATTCCCATGCCACAGGTAGTGGTCTTGGATTTCTTCAACTTCCCATTCATCTTTCTTATCAATGATGATAGATGCAGGTTGAGAGTGGATTCTTCCACGGAACTAGGAGTCGTCATTTGGGTAGAATCGCTTGACAGCTAAGACGTGGAAAACTGCGGTATTCCTGCAGTACATGTGTCGATCCATCTAGACCGTTTAATTCTCGGTATGCTCGTCAAATGATAAAACCTTGAATGGTCCTTGCGATTGGGGTTGTAGTTTCTTGCTGTGTCCAATATTGGTAATAAACATGTTTCCATGTACCATGAGTATATCACCTGGTGGAATAGGAACATGTGTGTGCCGTCGCTTCTGAGCAGTAGTGCTGCTTCGGAATCGGGGAGCATTAATAGCTTGGAAGGCATCATTCCGAATTGCGTGGTGGAGGTTTAGGTAGTCATCAGAGGCTGGGACGGTGGAGTTCTTAAATAGAATTGTAGGTAGGAGAGGGTATTGACAGCCAAAGATTGCCTTGTATGGAGACATTCCCAAGGTAACTGAATATCTGGCATTAATGTATGCGGCGAGCTCAGCAAGGGCTAGTTCCCTGTTGGTTTGTTGTTCATTAATGATGTTCCTAATTCCGGTCTTGACTTCGCGGATCTTTCGTTCTGCTTGGCCATTAGTCTCATGATGTCCATGAGTAGCTATAATATGGTTGATTCCACCTGAGGTCAAGGTTTGCTTCCAGAATCTGGCGGTGAAACAGGGATCAGCATTACTAACAATACATAATGGATATTTATGGAGAGTGAAGAGGTATCGTTGGAGGTTATTCCAGGTGTCTTTGGAGGAATCCGTAAGCTTTATTTGTATCAACTATGTGTATCCAGAAAGCTGATCCACAGCTACTAAGATGGTGTCATATTTGGTAGACTTGTTGAATGGTCCTACGAAATCGATGGCATAGGATTCGAATATTTCGCACTGTAGCTGGAGGATTTGCACTTTCCCTTCAGGTAGCTGTATTCGTTCCTTAGTAGCCTGGCAGAGTTCACATTGTTTAGCGAAATCGCGGAGGTCCTTTTGTATTTCAGGCCAGTAAACATATTTTGAGGCATATTGGGGGTTATGGTCCGCACTATGGTATCATTTGTTGTGGATTTCGGTAATGACATATTCCCAAATAGTCATTCCATCAATCATATGGCCTTTCTGGATGTATAGACAATGTTCACCATAACGGGTGCTGGTATCAACCATTCCATTGAATATGTTGTAGGGGGCGAGGTCTCCATACCTGGAGCTATCTATAGCTTTAATGTAGATTGGGTCATGGTGATATCCTGCTATTATTTGGCTTCGGAAAGAGGAGGTTAATTCTTCTGTAGTTGATCTAACATCTCACTCTGCCTCAATGGGAGATCCTCTCATCGGTTCAATAGGGGCTTCCTCTTCTTCAAAGGTTTCATAGAATTGTCAGCAATGCTCGGGAATCGTGGAAGGCATGACAGAAACAATGGTTTCATTATTGTATACTCGTAATAGTCCACCATACAGTGGTCATGAATCGAGTATGGGGGGAGAGGATGGCGGAGCTGACTGCCGAGGGTGCAGGTAAGATATTGCATCCATGTAGGCTGCTGCTTGTTTGAGCTCTTCAAGACCTTGGTGTTATCTTGGGACGGGGCTAATGGTGAGGTGAGGTTAGGTTGATTCATTATTAACATCATCTATTACCTCATCTGCTCCTTCTGCAGTGTCGAAACTGGTGTTTTTGGAATCATCAGCAGATATATAGCACAGTCGCTGTTATTTGTTGCCAAACTTAATTTCAGTCTAGTGAAAGGGGCAAGTATTGAGGTAACAGTGGGACCAGTAGAGTCTGCTTTGTTCAAGCTCATGAGGAGGTGTGCTGTGGAGGGTGCAAACATCTTTCCACTTGTCATGAATGTCCGTTCCTTGTTCAGTTCCGGCAGCTCTGAAGATGGTGGATGAGAAAGAATTGGTGGGAGCGGCAGAGCTGGCGGTAGTCATGGATAGTTGTTGTTCAAAGGAGGTGTTGTCAGGGCTGTCTTCGCTTTATCTTGTATGGTGATGAATAAGAGGAGGGTCTGTGAGTTCTTGGTTCTCAAATAGGCGGGAGAGAACATCAGCTAAATAGTTCGTTCTTCCAGGAGTATAGATGATTTTTACATCATATTTGCTGATTTCTCCTATCCATCACGTTCTTCTCCTTCCAGGAACCTTTTCCGTTTTAAGGTTGGTAAGGGGCTGATGGTCACTGACAATGGTGTCGCTATTGCCCATCAGGATGTGGTTGAAAGTGGCAAGAGCATCAATCACAGCACGGTCTTTCTTGTCAGTCGTTCAATAGTTTATCAGTGAATTAGTGAACTTCCTGCTGTATAATGCCACCAGTCTTACCGTTTCATGCAAGGCCCATTGTCCAACCCATGCTCCAACTCCAACATCCAATGCATCAGCAATCAACCATATCGGGTCTGGTTTAATATAGTCGACAGGTTGTATAACATTGGCATTTTTAATCAATTCCTTGATGTTGGTAAAGGCTTGGTCATGAGTGTGAGTACGGGCTAATCCTGCATTGTCGGTAAGGTCTGTGAGCGGTGCTGTTACAGTGGTGTGGTGTGATAGGAACTGGAAGATATAGTTGACTAATCCTAGGAACCGCATGAGTTCTTTTTAATTTCGGGGTATTGTCCATTCTGTTAAACTGGATATTTTTCTGGGGGCAGCATGTATTCCTTTGTCATGTATAATATGTCCTAGGATATCGAGCTTATCAGCAAACAGGGCTGATTTGTTTCTGCTAGTATGGAACTTAGCTTCCCTTGGTTTGGTACAGACCAAACCTATATGCTAGACATGTTCTATTTTAGTGTTCAAGAAGATGAGAATATTATCAATGTAGACCCAGACAAAATGGTAGAGGTATTGGCTTAGGAGGTTTTCCATAATTCGCATAAAGGTGGCAGGTGCATTCATATCACCTTGTAATATAACTTGGCTAATGAAACTTCCAAAGGGTCTTTTGAAACTGTTATAGCTTTCGGATTCCAGATCTAACCTTGTCTTGAAGTATTCATCACTTAGATCAATCTTACTTCAGAATCTAGCCTGTCCAACTACATTCAGGATCTGGGTTTGATTTGGGATAGCAGAGCTGTCCATAGTTATGTTTTCATTTCGTAGTTTGAGGTCAATCAAGGGGCGGATTCTTTTGCAATCTGCTCTAGGTTGGACAAATATAGGTGCGGCACCTGGTGCTTCCACTCGGTAGATTACTCCTCTTCTTTGTTGTTGGTTGATTCAATCATATAGTGGGCTTTTGTATATGTCCGGCATAGAGTAGGTGGGTTGGTTTTTGTGATTGGAGGGGTCTTGAAGGTGGATGTGGTGGTTTACTTCCCTCATAGGCAGTAGTTCTTCGGGAATCTGAGCAGGGAAAACATCAGAGTATTCATCCAATAGGCATTGGGCAGTTGCTACACAGACTACAGCTTGGTACTCTCTGATTGTTGGCTTGCAAGAAACGCTGACCTTCTGATCCGCAAAATCAATAGTTGATTCTCCAAATCTGATTATAGCTTTGTGGCTGTTCAGGAACGGCATTCCTATCAGGGCATCATATTTGGCTAGGTTTCCAACCATCATCTCCTGAGGAGGTAGGATAGTAGAGCCAAGTTGAATACTTGCACTGCAGGTTTTATGGCTTGTTGATCGTAACTCTTTCACTGCCATATTGACTGGTATGGGCTGGTTGAAGTCTCAGGTTGGGAGTCCATGGACAGAGACAAATGCATTGTTGATCATGTCTCTTCCAATTGCTCCAGTATCAAATAGCACACGTGCCTTCTTACCATTGATCGGGATAGTTCCTTCTAGGGCTGTGTGTGTTTTAAATATAGCAGGAGGTCAGACACTATTGCATTCCACATCGATATATCTGATATGGATCTCCTCATAATCACTGAATTGTGTATCATCACTATCATTTACAATATTGTTAGCCGATTCCTCTTGCTTAATCGCTTTTCCTTTCCCTTTTTTTGTAGGGCAGTTCTTTGCCATGTGTCCTGTTTTCCCGCATTCAAAGCAATCTCCTTTCAGCCGTCTCAATTCTTTGGAGGATTTGGTTTTCTTCTTGAAAGTCAGAGGGGTATCATCTTCAGAGTTGCTGGAGGGCTTTTGTCGTGGTTGGCTATTCTTATTAGAGGATGTCTGTGTCTTGAATGCCTTGGTCTCATGAAGAATTACATTCTTTGCTTCTGCTCTTGCAATTATTATTGCAATATCGTCGTAGTCTGCCTCGAGCAGTTCTACCTCTCGCCGTAGGGTAGGATGCATAGCATCATAGAATCGTAGTTTAAGAATGTAGTTAGAAATGGTTCCTTTCTTCATTCGGTCCTGATACATCAATATGTCCGTAGCTATATCTGTGATTCTCGTGACATGCATTCTATTAACTTGCTGGAGCTGGTTGAATTTGTTGTATAGGAGGTCATTGGTGATAGAGGATTGGAATCAGCCTTTCAGGTAATCGAGAACTGTAGATCCTGTTAATCTTACATTTCCGCTGTAATCCTTATAGCATTAGTAGTATGCATGGTTTTCCTTTTCTTCACAGAACGATCCAATATATAGTCCAGTTATAGGGTCTTCCACATCTTTCGCTTGTAGGAGAAGATAGTGTGTGAGTTCCATCACCCATCGGTCAAAGGCTTTGGGTTTGAGGTCTTTTCCTTCTCCTGTAAACTTCACTGGTAGGGGGAGTTTAAACTTAGGAGGATCAAAAGCTGCGGGTACTTCCTCTTTATCAGGCTGAGCCTGAGATGTTCCTCCTCCAGAGAGCCCTCCTCCTGTGCTAGCCATGTCTGATTTGCTACTAGATTTGGGGTCGATTGGAGGTTTAAAGGAAGGCTTCTTTGCTGTAGTAGAAGTGAATTCTCCTGGAGGTTGTGTGTCTTCCATATTTGAAGGTTCTCCCGGCTGCTTAGTAGAGCACCAGGGTTCCGTCTTTCTGGTAAGGTCT
Organism: Tuber melanosporum; assembly: GCF_000151645.1. Lineage (NCBI taxonomy): Eukaryota > Fungi > Ascomycota > Pezizomycetes > Pezizales > Tuberaceae > Tuber > Tuber melanosporum. Next base: position 582,879 of record NW_003299109.1, read on the forward strand.
TGACGTGGGATTTGCTTCACACTCCTGGTCGTCAAAGACTCTATTTTAGATTTGAGACGAAGCCGAATGTATGGCAATTCTGCCCCTTCTCTCTGCTAGTGTTCTGAGGTGGATATCGATAGGTTGATCAGGCGTAAATCCGGGGACAGGTTCTTAACCACTGGCTGAGGTTAATAAAATGTAACGCGTTTGCAAGGTGCTAATCACGTTATCGGTAGTAGATATGATAGTTGGCAGGTGGCCTGCTCTTCCAGAGAGGAGGAGAGAGCTGAGAACTAAAGGAGGCTTTGAGGGTGTACTGAGGAACAAAGAAGTAACAGTTCAACCAAGTATATTGGAATACTATCTGTCGAAGTCTGCTTTTCCAATCATGGAATCAAGCAGTCTTTGAATATACAAATCTGTTCATGTCAAGCATGAACAAAACTAATCAAAGGTATCAATCGATACACTTTGGCAAAACTCATGAAGTATCAAAACGATGAATAAAACAAAACATAAAATAAAACTAAGTATCTAAGCCATACTTAAAACAAAGCATAAAACAAAACCATGTATCAAACGATACTTAAAACAAACCAAGTATCAAAGCTATACTTAAAACAAAACATAAAACAAAACTAATAACCAAGTACCCGTACCGGTTATAAAACCTATGATCTCATAACGAGCTCATGTGCCAAACATAAACCAAATATGCAAGGCATACCCGCAAGGCATACCTACAAGGTATACCCGCAAGGCATACCCACAAGGTATACTTGCAAGGTACACTTACCTGGTACACATCCCATGACTCATACTTGAGCCATGTACGAAACGGAAAGAAACATAATATAACTAGTCATATGACCCGAATGAGTCATTCGTGCAAAATACTAACCTACATATGACTTATCATTATGTGTCACCTGAAAGCCTTTTCCTCGCGAAGCTACATTCATGACACTGGCAATAAGAAATGCCACCTTCTGGCAGGAACAATCAATATTGCTGAATGAAAGGTAGCTGGCCCATCATAGTTGACCATAGTGTTATCAAACTATGTAAGAGGAAAATCGGAGCAATGAAGCATGACTTCTCCCAAGATACCTTGAACTACCCTATAAAGACTTCTCACCCAACACTAACCCTGTAGTAACCCATACCTTCTTGTCTCCATATCTTATGAATTATATGTATGAGTCATGTGAGATCCCTCAGCTGACTCCTATGCGTCAACTGCACATCATAAGTACACCAATCCTAAATATCATAACAAGTCATATGTGCTGAACATGTCACATATGTCAAACACATGACTCATAAGTAGACGCCACATGTGAAAATCATAACATTATAATATTATGACCTACAACTGTGAGTAACTATATAACATTAAACACCTACGACTCGCAAGTACAAGTCATGTGAAAATCCACTTTATCCATGCCAGTCTGCCTTATTACCATCTAATTTGTCACAGGACTTGCGGTTTTCAGGACTGGCTGTATAAGGTTTCTTTATCTCTTCAGGAACAATAACTATCTCTCCCATTGGACATACAACTCTAACTCCAGACTGATCCATATTATTGATATATTTTGCATGTGTTATGTTATACATCAAGTGTATCTCTTGGTAGTCTTTAAAAGGTCATTTCAGGTTTTCCTCAGTGTGAGTTTCAACTTGAATGGGGGCAATAAGTTTTATTCCTATCATATGAAGTGCTCGATTCTTCCTGAACCAATGGTAAAAACCACCTTAGTGATTGGAGATTATAATTTTCTCCATGTCTCCAATGCCAGATTGCAGCATATATGATTGATGGTGGAGCACTAAATTCCATTTCTACTTGTTTATAATAGTACTTGAAAACAGCCATCTCTTCAGCTTTAGTTAAGCAAATATTATTTCCACCATGTTGATTGACGGTAATCAAATAGGATATGTTCTGGGGAGAGTCAATGTTGGTCCCTTTTTTTATTTTCTATGTTGTCGGAGGTGTCCTATATATACAAATATCATCCCTTGCAGCAAACTATTCTCCTGTTTCCAAGCCCGCACTATCTGTCTCTGGCTGTCATGAAGAATCCACAGTGTTTCCAACCCCTATCTCAAGTTTCTTCAGAAACCCTCTCCTTGTTACATCAGACAATTTCAAAACACTCTCGTCTCTTCCAAACGTTTCGCAATAACCTAGTGCTACACAAACTATAACACCATTCAAGCAGGCTGAACACTAACGACCTAGTGCTCTCCATCTCCTTGCTCATGCAACATCCGACACCACTCCAACAATCACGCAACAACTAACTCCTGCCCCAAACATCTAACATTCCTTCAAACATCTTTCCAACCAAACTAATACATTACCGTTTTTATACCGGGTCATAAACCAGGTAACCCCGACCAAAAAGGCTTGGTGAATTTCAACAGAAGGTACCATGAGAATTGGGCTCTTGGTAACAGCTGCAATGTTGGCACATTCTGTATGATGATTGCTTTACATCAAACATTTGTGCTGCTGTGCTGACCTTTTCACCTGGCTCTTCCCCTAGCTATTACATTGCTTGGTTCGAACACTGCTTTATTTTAAGCTTCTTAAATGACTCAGACTCAGCCATTTCAATTGCTCTTTGAGAAAGATAGTCAATATCTTGTTTTGTATCTAAGCAATTGTAGATACAGAATTCGCTTTAAGTATAGCCAATTTAATCTATAGAATTACAATTGCCTGCTTTCATAGAATGCATTACATACTTTACAACTTAAATATGGAATTATATTGAACTATCTCCATAGTATCCTTAAGTATGTTGTGTATTTGGAAAATAACATTATACGCAATGGAAAATAATGTTATAGACAACTATTAAAATTCAACCTGTTAAAAAAAAAAAAAAAGAAGTTGGACGTCACTTGCTTTCCCTAAGAATAAGCGATAGTAAAATTGGAAGGCACCCGACTAACACAACAATTTGGACCAAGTTGGGGTCTCAAGCTCCTCCCCACTTTTTCTCACATTATCTTGACATCCCGTGTCGGCGCTGGAACTCAAGATTTTCCGGAGGTTCATGTCAAGTCCGTCCTCTCATGCTGGGGGTTTTTTTGTAAGGAATATCTTTTGCTGCTGGACCCCTCCAACCACCGTGTTAAGAGTGACATCCTATAAGTACGGTCGGCGTAGCAAAGATGCCTATTCAAACTAAATTACAGAAATCAATTTTTAGTTATTCCATGTTTTACATCAAGAACAGCTTCTAGGCCCCTTTCTGGGTATGCCAGTAACACGTTCCAGCCAACCCTGCCGTGTTCTAGCGTCTTGTGTTCTAGAATTATGCGTTTTGGCATCGTGTCTCAAGAAAACCGGCAATCGTTGGCTTTGAGTATCGCCGAATATTAGAGGACTAGAATGGTGAGGATTTGAGAATTATTGCGGAGGGGATAACCTTGATATAAGTACCCCAAGTATCTTTCAGAATCGCCTGATATTAGAGGACCGGAATAGTAAGAATTTGAGAATCATAGTGGAGGGAATAGCCATGATATAACCATCCCAAGTATCTTCAAACAGATTGTAGAATTTGCTCCCATCGTCCCCGCCACCATTGGGGTGCATGAGAGAGGTGATGTGTGGTCATCTTACTAAGGTGATAAAAGTGGAGTAATTGTCCGAATACCGTTACACCGGAGTACAGTCCAGTGCGGTGCACTGCGGCAGCGGGGTCGGGAGACGGGGGGCTCCTGCTGAACCTGGCACATGCCTTAATTTCGGTAAACTTGTAATATTTTTTTCTTTACCGTACAGTACAGTAGTATTACCCTATAAAATTGGGTAAACAGACACCTAGCAAGACCTTTAAGAGAGCCTCTGCGCAGGAGAACTTCGAAGTACTTGGTAAAGGAACCAGCAATTGTGAAAACTTCAGACAGGTGCTCTTCAGCTTAGAAAGATAGCTTTTCAATGATGTAATGGCTACTGTAAACTTACATTTGTGAAGTATCTGACTAACTAGTACCCTTTGCGAGGCATCCTTTCGGGCTGGGTGTGCAAAAGGTCTCGTATTCAAAAATTTGTGTCCACAAACTGCTCTACCGTAAGGATTCGGCTACGGGTAAACGATCATTGTGGTTGGTATGATAGGTAGCCCAAAATTTCCTCCTTTGGAAAAGTGGCAAGAGAGAAAAAAGTAAGACAAATAAAGAAGAAAAGAAAATACAGACCTTACTAAGATAGGCAAGTCCAATGTTCAAGTACTGAGAAAAGAGAATTCAGTCCAGGAGAAGGAAGGTAAGAAGTCAAAATTGGTATGTTCAAAAGAAGGAAAATGGGAGGAAAAGAAAAGAAAAGAAAATTGGTTTGCGAGATTCATATCAATTGGTCCTTACACTCTGAAGGAAAGCTCTTATCACTTCGTGTAAGTCACTCAAACAGTAAGACTTATACGATTCAATTGGATTAAATTTGATTTTTGTGTTGTGTATAACATGTTTGCTAGGTGCTAATCAAGCTTTTAGGTAAGGTACAATAGTGGTCAGGTGGCCTACTCTTCTGTAGTGGAGACAAGAGCTATGAACTAAAGGAGGCTTCAAAAATGTACTAGGAAAATAAAAAAAGTCACTGTTCTACCAAGTATATTGAATTACTGTTTGCCAAGTCTGCCTTTTACATTGTAGAATCAGGTTGTCTTTTGACTACACAAATCGGTTCACAGCTAGTATGAATGAAACTAATCACAGATACCAAATAATACTCTTTAGTAAAAAAACTTACGTATTAAATAGTACTTAAAATAAAAGATTAAATACACTAAGTATCAAACAATGCGTAAAATAAACCAAGTATCAAAAGGAGATTTAAAATAAAACATAAATCGAAATCAAGTATGAAACGATACTTAAAACAAATGAAGTATCATAACAATAATTAAAATAAACCAAGTATTAAAATAATACTTAAAATAAATATTACACAAAATCCTTAACTGAGCACCTATATTAGTTACAAGTCATAAGTTAGTAGGAACATTTAGATAGATTAGATTTCTGATATTTGTCAACCATAGGTACTTGCGTGTTAACATCCTCATTTATGTAGATGAAAAGGGTGACATCAGTTCAGTGTCTTTAGAGACAATTGAAATGATAAAACAATTACTATACAACGCTATAGGACAATCACAGGAGAATGCCAATTTGACCTACAGACAGTCTACAAGGCCAAGGAACTGTGATCAAAATTGTAACTAGTATGGGTACTCTGTTAAGAGTATTTATTGTTTTTTTTGTTTTAGATATTGTTTTGATATTATGGTTTTTATTTTATAACGTGTCCATAAGGTACTAGTCATGTTATCGGCAAAGATACAATAGTTGGCAGGTAGCCTGCTCTACTAGAGAGGAGGCGAGAGCTGAAAACTAAGGGAGATATCAAACATGTATTGAGGAACAAAGAAGTAACCATTCAACCAAGTATATCGAAATACTGTCTGTCGAAGTCTTCCTTTTCTATTGTAGAAACAGGCAGTCTTTAAATACACAAATCTGTTCATGTCTATCATGAACAATACTAATCAAAGTTATCAATCGATACACCTTAGTAAAACTAATTAAGTATTAAAGCGATACTTAAAACAAAACATAAAATAAAACCAAGTATCAAACGATACTTAAAACAAAAAATAACACAAAACCAAGTATCAAATGATACTTAAAACAAACCAAGTATCAAAGTAATACTTAAAACAAAACATAAAACAAAACCAATAACCGAGTACCCATACCGGTTTCATATTTTATGTTTTTTGTTAAATATCATTTTGATACTTGGTTTGTTTTAAGCATTGTTAAATACTTAGTTTTATTTTATATTGGTTTTAAGTATCGTTTTGATAATTGGTTTGTTTTAAATATTGTTTGATACTTAGCTTGTTTTATGTTTTGTTTTAAGTATTATTTTGATACTTGATATGGGATTTATTTTATGTATCATTTGACAATTAGTTTTGTTTTATGTTTTGCTTTATGATTGTTTTAATACTTGATTTATTTTAAGTATCATTTAATACTTGGTTTTAGTTCATGTTTTGTTTTAATTATTATTTTGATACTTCGTTTGTTTTAAGTATTGTTTTGATACTTAAGTTATTTTACTAAAGAATATTCTTTCTTATCTTAGATTAGTTCTGTCCATACTAGACAGGAACTCATTTCAGTATGTAAAGACCACCTCATCCCACAACCAAAAGGGTATACTTTGACAGATAATATTACAATATATTTGGTGGAACAGTTACTGCTTTAAACTTTCCTAATATACCTTTGAAGCCTCCTTCATTTTGTACATCTCACCTTCTATCTGGAAGCACAGGTCACCTGTCAACTATAGTACCTCACCCAAACATGTGATTAGCATTTAGTGAACACATTACAAGAATTATTTAATTGGACCCATTGGACTTTGACCAATACTTGCATCTCGGGGTTTCCCCTAAGTAATCAAAGCAATAAAAGGAAGGAAGACATCTCAATATTTCATAGATAACATCAACCTTTAAGATGTGTCAAATTTGTCAAAAATTACTATACTGTCACACATAATTTGTCTGATATGATACTATTCCTATCCTCATTTAAGACCTGTATCCAACACCAAGACATCCCAATCCATGGGCCCAACAGCATGGTAGGATGGCTAACCAATTTCAAAGGTCACGTAATGATATTATGAGAGTTTACTTATACAGGAAATAGTTTGAGCCTCGAGGGTGTAACAAAAGTCTAATAATTCATTCCCTATCCCTAACCTAACTACCCTACATAGATTAGCACTGTGGTCGGTCTATTCATTTACATTACCATTGATACCAATTGTGAGCCAGATAAGGAAAGCTTACCAACCCCAATTAATTTCCAATAAAAACTTTGGCTTTCATCTCCCCCCAGATCCTTTCCCAAAACTCAAATTTGTGTTCCATTTATTTTCTGATGATTACCGTAGGATTTCGGCTTCAAAGGGGCAGACGGTCCGAGGACGAGAATGTACTGATGGCAATCAAAGAAAACTCTTGAGGAAATTAGATCTTACCATCGATCACTTCATCTGCTGGAATGTATGTTATCAGAATATCCCCTTCATCAGACCTTTAACCCCTTCATATTCCACTTTAAAATTTACTCTAAGACCCTTTGTTGTCTTCTGGGAAGTATTTAGAGACAAGATGCAGTCTCTAGGTGGATATATGGCTCCCTTGATAAGGAGGGACAATCTTCGCGTATACTCCCTAAACTCTTCATGGAAGCTGTCTTGGCCTAGCAAACTGGCCACCGGTCATCCTAAACTCTACCAATGGAACTGAACGTGAGGGATATGAGCATACGACACTGTGTTACCGTGGCGGTTGGCAATCTGGAAGACTTATTACACGTGAGAGAAAAGCTGGGCGGAGAAAAGCTGAGGAAGAGCGGCACAGTACTACTGAGCAGCGACCCAGGTTGTACACAGGAATGCCTATATGCGACAAGGCCAAAAAAGAGAAATACCAGTATAGGAATTGCACTTTTCTAGACTGATTCCACAAAATATATGGAGCAGGCTGCGGAAAACATGCTCAGTTCACGGCTCGAACTTCTGAGAGCGTTGGATTGGGAAGCATCCCGGAAGGGATAGGTTAGGCCTCTCCAACATTTGGACTATCAAGGAGGTTCCGGATACTGTCTTGACTTCCCCTCGGTCAGTTCCATTTCGGAGATATTGTTTCTGTCCGGGTTCTCACGCCAGGGGAGAGGTTTCCAGGTCTATGGTATGACTTGTGCTCAAACATTCCGATCACATTGAAAGCAACGTATCTACCATGCTACTTCTCGAACATATGATATACAGGAACGGTCAATATAATTGTGATAGCTCCACCGGGAATCACCTGCTCTGGTCTATTGGGTTGCACTTTGCATCAGGTATAAGCAGCTTCAAAATCTGCGGTCGCAGATCAACAAAATCGCCATCTCAGCAAGAGGGGCTTTGTGGGGATTACACCTCTTATATCGGCAACAATAGGAAGAAGACGGTGTAGTAAAGATGCTCTCAGAAAGCAAACTGTCATCCCCAACAAACCGGATAAATTCTTTCATCAAATAGTGGTCTCATGGCCTGATGAGGGGGGGGGCTAGGGTAGGGTTGTGAGGAGGCTTCCTAGCCGGTCATATCCCTGTCCCAACCGA